>NC_067166.1:1567237-1726198 GCF_903995435.1 Acomys russatus
CTTTGTGAGAACTAAGGATGCTGCTTTACATGTGAGAATCCATGTACTGTTTAAGGAAGTGTCAAAACATTCAGAAGTGGATATAATTTTTTTTAAATCTGAAAATGTAAGGAAACTACTTCAGAACTGTTACTTTATTTGGAGATATGATTTGAGTTAAAAGTCCTAAGGGAACTGCTTGCTTCTTTGCTTAGTTTATGTTTGTTTTTCTTGTTTTGTTTTCTATTAGATTGCATTTTGATATTTTTAACTTGTGGTTTGAGTGGATTCCATGAGATTACAAGATATATACACTTTTTTCCTCTTACTCTTTGGTAAAATGTCAAGCATACGATTAGAACATTAGCAATACTATTAGTCCTTAAAACAGCTTTAGAACTGTGGGTTTATTTTTTTTCACTGTGGCCTCTGAGCACATCTCTCAATTTCCTTTCCGTATATGTTAAAGATACAAAGCATATGGTAATAACTATCTGTTCCAAACCCACCTGATTCTTGGATGCTTAAAAATTACTGAAGTAAAGCGACCCTGGACCCACACTGGAAGCTGCTGCCTCTTTGCCTTTCCTGACCATCTTTGTGTCTGTCTGTCTGACTGTCTGTCTGTCTGTCTGTCTGTTCCCTACCTTCTCTCAACTCCAGAACACAGCCTCCTAGACACTGGCATCCCAAGGCTCCCTACTCATTTCCCAAGGCAGGCGACTTGCCCACCAAAGGCTAAGCCCCTTCTCCCCCACCTCCACACTTCACAGTCACAGCTGGGTACCCATAGCCAGAGCTTCATCCTGGGCCTCGACAAGCTTCAGTGCTTGCCCAGGAGCCTGGATCTGAAACTATCTTTGCTCTGTTCCCCTCACCAGGCCCCACGCCCCCAGGGTCTCCTGTTCCCTTCCTGCCGCTGCCAGGGTTGCCTTGCCTCGAATTCATAGCGTAGATTGATCAAATCTTGGTTCCTCCGAAGGCTGAACGAGTGGAAACATTCCTAGGCTAGCAGGCTTGCAGCAGGAATGAAGCACTCCGGTACTGCGCAGCACCTGGGTCAGGCAGCTGAAGAGAACAACTGTCATATCCATCAGCGGGTCTGTGATGTGGTACCCCACAGGTCACCTAGCCAACCCTGGGGGCCTGGAATTATCTGCCTTCACCGTCCATCCCACTGTGACTGCAGCTGCTGTTCCCTGTGGACTTCTGGGAAACGGAAGTACAGGCTTCGCTTGGTACCTTCACTGGCTAAGTGCTACAAGCCTGGCGTCCCTCCCTTCCTAAATTCTCCATCCTAGACGCTGATCGCTGCCAGCCTGTTCTTCGAATGGTGGAGCCTTGCTGGACCTGGCTGTGGTACCGACACTCACTTTGAAGTGAGGCTTAGGGATGAATCTCTTGAGCGTGGGCTGTACCAGCGAGCCACGGGGAAGGATGCTCTGAGAAGCTCCCACGGATGCAGATGACTCTGGCCCTACAGTTCCAATAGATCTAGTTGTGAGAGCGAAGCATGTGCTGCTGGGAGCCACGTTCTTCATTGATGATATACTCTTCTGCGAGAAGCAGAGAGCCTCTGGGCCATCTGCCATCACCAATCAGAAGTCATCTCAGGATTGGGAGACTATTACCTCAACGAGAACTCAAGGCGGTCACCTGCCCTGGCCTTTCCCTCCTGAGGCAACCCCATCTTTGTTATATAGTGCAGAGGACAGACAGGGTGGCTGAGCGGCTAGGAGCCCTTGTGCCTTGTATCCCATGCCTTCTCTCTCCTCTCCCCTCCCTCACCCATGGACCCTCAGAGGAGTAGGTAGGAGAACCCAGGACTTGAGTTTTACAACTGGCCTAGAGGGTAAAAGGCAGGCAGAGAGCAGCAAAGATGACAGACACTTTCTTTACCTATTTAACTTCCTGGTTTAGCTTCCGACTGTGGAGTGTGGCACTTTGAAGGGAAGCTGCCTCTTTACTGACAGCTGTAGAGGCCCAGTTCCAACTTGCTAAGGCCCTGGGCCCTGGTGGTGCTTTCTGTTGCTTCCTGCAGCCAATGGGTGACCCCTTTCTTCCCCTGCTGTAGGAAGGAGGCTGTGTCTTTGTATGTTGCACTTTGCAACTTTTTGAACATTGAAAGGTGTATGTGTTGGGAGAAGGTTTAAGAGTGAGACGATGTGGCATGAAGCGGAAGGAATATCAACAGCTGAGCTAGGGTTGCCTGTACCCTGATCTCTACTGTTTTAATTAAAGGGGAAAAGGTCCTTGAGTCAAAAAATAATTACTGAAGGCAAACAATACTTGGCCAAATCAGCGTTGGGCTACAACTCTAGTCTGAATAATTGTCCACAGACAAAGGGGAAGAAAGTATTCTGTGCCCCAGTGACTTCTGTTATCAAGCACGTGCATGCACAACTTTAGCACTAGGTGATACTGAAGATCCTTGTAGTCTCCAGAAGTCTGTTGTCTTTTAGGCGGTGATCATTTCTCCCACTTCAAAAATTTCCTTCATCTTTGTTATTAGGATCAGCATCCAACTCACTATGAGGATAAGCAGGAAAACGGGAAGGCAGCGCAGTTATTGTAACATTCACTGAAGAAGTACACCATGGGTATCTGTAAGTCAGCATCAATCAGTCTCACACACACAAAAACAAACAAACAAACAAACAAACAAACAAAAAACAAAACAAAATGCTGAAGTATTAGCGCTGGGTGGTTATTCTAGACTTCTGGTCTCATTCTTGTGGGATAAGAACAGAGGAATAAAATGAGTCAAGAGTGGGGATTTCAGGAACCACAATCCCAATATATTCTGCATCTAGCAAGTCAAGTTAAAGGGTCTTTCTCCTATTGAAATCACTGACCACTGACCCGGTTCTAAAGATACAACCCGCACAAGAACCAGGCTCACTCCCCCAGGCAATCAAACCCAAAAAGGAAATTGTCACCAGGTGGCGCCAAACTGCAGCTAAGGTTGAGGTGAATTTGAATCCTATAGTGTATCTTGGCGCATGCCATTTTTGGAGATTTTAAAATTTATTATTATATTTTTTGTCATCTATGATATTATGGGCAAATGCTGTAAGTTTGTAAAACTCATTGGTCTAGATGGGACAGTCAAGAACCTTCAGTGTTGCCCAAACTAAAGCCTTCCTATTTTTTTTTTTTTTTTTTTTTTGTCTTGTTTTTTCCCTTCTGAGCCCTCACATTCATTCACTTGGAAAGACCAACTATTTGTTAAATTTCCATCTCGCCATGCCTTTGCCAATCCTCTTCTTTTGTCTGGGATGCATTTCCGGCCACAGTCTTTGTGTTCTAGATCTAATTAAAACCTTTTTTTTCTGGAAAAGGTCAAACCTGTAGTCATCTACGCCCGAAGTGTCACCTTTGTGAACCTCCTTGGATCACCTCCATCCCTCCAAAAGGCAGCATTAATGGGCTGAGTTCTCTAGTCTTCCAGAGCACTCTGTTCATGTTTGTTATAGTTATCACACTAGGATTGCCTCGTTTTACTTGTCAGTTTGCTACTTAGTAAGAAGGCCAAGAGCAGCCAGGCTTTTCAGCTTTGCATCACCATTCACTGGTCTCACAACTGTGCCCGTAAACACATACAACAGTAGCTTAATAAAATGTATGCTTAACATCTAAGATGGGTTTAAATAAATTAAAGTACACAAGCATTAAAAAGAAGAGATAAAGATTATCTTTCTGTAAAGGAAGCAACCATCCGAAAATGTGGGTGAGCATTGTGTTCTTTGTTTTGTCTGTCTATGGATATAACAAAATATTCGTAAGCATTATAACTTGCTCATACAATAATGTTTCACAACATTATGTAGTGTGTATGTGTGTGTGTGTGTGTTTCTTAGATTTTGGCAATTAACAGGACAAGGCAACTATATTTAATAAATAACAAAATTTATTTTATGACCTTTGTATAAGAGAATAACATGAAATATTTCTGTATCTATATCTCCCCCAGTTATCCTCTTACCCACACTGATTATCACTAAATAATAATGGATATACAGTTCTTCATTGAACCTAAAATACTACAGCTAAGACTCAATCCAAGAGGTATTTTATTTAACGAACCAGAAAAGACTATAATCCTATCTCTCATTTTTACAGTCAGGGGACATAACATAGAAAATTTAGAAGGACCTTCATCTTATTACTGACAAAATAATGAACAGATCCCCACTGCTGCTGACTTTCTGCAACTCACAGAGTAATAGGTCACCCTTGATTTACTCAATAAGATGGGTTACCAAATCTGAAAAATAAAGAATAAAAGCCCAGGTGGCATGTATGATTATAAACCATAAGTTGAAAAGTCTTTCCACCAGTATGCAAGCTTACTTTATAGCTCCATGCCAATACTTTGGTTCTTAGACTCCCCCCACCCCCCCCCCCCCCATTCTATGCTTGTGCGAAGGGCTGTAGAGATGCCCCAAATCCTTCCTGCTTTTGATCTGGTCTGGGATGCTATTTTGGCAGTTAGAGGACTTGGAGTATCCCACAGAGACTGTTTGGTTTCTTATCTAATCTTTAGTGCATCTAGCAGCAAAACAGGCCACTTGGTGATATCACCCTGCCAGATGAAGGTTGTTTGAGGATACACAACTCCTGTCGCTTTGAGTGTGCACTTGGGTAGATGACTGGAGGCATCGCCAACTCCTGACAGCACTGTGCGTTTGTGATCTTTCTGCAGCTCCATTTTGCATCTCTCCTGTAAGGACAGGTTCCAAATCAGGATCCAACAACTGTTTTCTGAATAGGATTGGCCTTCTGTTTAACAACAGCCCAAGTCAAGAAGCTTCACAGAAAACAAACTCGTTTTTGTTGTCTTAATTCTCCACTGCCTCCTCACTTGTGAAATACTTGGCACAGCTCACTTGGCCCAAACTTTTCACCTGTTTCTTCTTTTTCACTGCCTTAGTCGCTTGTAAAAGTAACTCTAAAGAAAAAGATCCATTGCTGCGATGTATCCCCCTTTGATCACACGCGAGCTGTTTGGTTAAAGCTTCATACCCTCCAAGCTTATCTGTGTTAAATAAGCATTAAAGTATCCATGAGGCTCTGCAATTTGTAAAAGGGCTGATACGAATTTGGGAACTGATGGGTTCCCTAGGTTACTTCAAACACAAATTTCTTCTTCTTTTTTTTTTTTTTTTTTTTGGCAGGTTTGGCTACCTGCTAACAAACTAGAAGCACACAGTAGGTTGCAAACAATGGTCAGAAAGAAAATAAATGTGTTGATGCCAGGAACTTTAGAGACTACTACACAGTCTCAAGAAAGGAGGGATGAAGTGGGTAGACATAGATGACTACAGAAGCAACCTGGAGTGAAAAACAAATAGGAACATTTGCAATTGGCAGGAAATTCAGACATAAGCAAAAGAATAGTGGCTAGATTTGCCATTGGGCAATGTACAAATGCTGCTCTCAGATACTGCTGATCAGTGTGATGGGTTGTTTTTTGTTTTTTGTTTTTCTTTCATTTTTTTCCATTTGATGTTTATTTCATCCATGTGCAGGATATGTGCCTCTATTCCTCCTGCTGAAAGGGCTACTGTAGCTGTGTCTTCTGAATCCTCTTGTCACAATTCAGGGAAAGTCTCCAGATACAGATGCTGAACAGGTGTTGCTTCAGACTTACACTTCCACTAATCATTGGTAAAAGAAAGTGAGAAACCAATGACCTATATATACAATGAAGAATATTCAATGTAAAAGACTGCTTATTCTGAGAATGGTTATTTAAAATGTAGATAAAACACCCATGTTTTGTGGCATAAGACAGTACCTAGAGTGTAGCCTTTCTTTATCAAGCAAAGAAGCCTTGTTGTATTCAGAGGTGTCTTTGTCAAATCAGAACAATTTCAAGGAGACCATAGACTGCATTTATTTTTTTAACTTCTGGATGGCTGGTTTAAGTTTCTATCAGGCCTTCATTCTAAGTTTTTTTCAAGTATTTGTTGAAAATGGTTGGCGGTTACATGCTTCAGGGACACACAGGACATATTCAATCCCTGGTACCTGTTGCTGCCCTAGCATGTGCAATAGTGTCATTAAGGGAACAGCTTGTCTTCATAGGCAGGACTGCATCTTCTTGCCTCTCTAAATTTCCCTTTCTAGTCAAAACTTACTGTTAAGTATCTTATTTATTTGTGTATAAGTGTTGTGGTGACACAGAGTTCTTGTGGGGTGGGGGTCAAGGTTGAGGTCCGATAGATATCTTCCTCAGTCATTCTCAATTTTGTCTTTTGAGACAAAACCATTTACTGAATCTAAAGCTCACTGACTGGCTAGCCTGGGGTCTCCACCACCTCAACACTAGGCTCACAGACAATGCTGCTGTGCATAGATGTGAAGATCTGAACCCAGGTCCTCATGTTTGCATGGCACGTGTGTTACCAAGTGAACAATATTCCTAGTCTCTTTTATTATTTGAGACCATTGTGGGCATTGGTTCTTTTGTATAATATTAAGTCACAATTTCATAAACAAATTCTATCTTACTGCACTTACTATATTATAGAAAACTACCTATTCAAGCACTTTTCTGTGGAAGATAATGTCTTAAAGCTGCTGTTCTTGATGCTGCCAGAGTAACTTACATTTTGTTGCTGATCAAGAAAGAAGAATGTCATACTTTAATGCAGGAGAAAGAAGAATTGGAGGAAACGCAGGGATTGAGGGATGTAAACATGGAGCAAGATAAGCCAGAAAGGAGAGCATGTTATTTGCTGAATGAACAACCTAATTTTGAGAGTGCAGGGCAGTCTGGTGTCCCAGGAAACAAGCGTGTTGAGGTTAAGTTCTTACATGATTTTTAGTTCTGTTTCTGATTAGGCACCTTCAGTGACAACCACTCTACTTTCTGGAGCAGTGAATCCTAGCCCATAGGTACAGTTATATTATGTTAAATACATCTACTCATATTTTACCCATTCCTGCTTTTATCTTCTATATCAGCATAACACAAAATCCCATACTTCTGTCATACAATATGCCTTCAGGTAGATTTGAAGATAAATTTTATGTTCCTTGATGATAGCTACTTCTAGATATTTAAAATGTATTTGGTTCTTCTAACTCTTGGAAAATGTTTTCATGAATCTGAATAAACTACTTGATAAGAGTTAGCAATGATATTTTGATCATAATAAATACTGTATGGTATCAAAAGATATAAAAAGTTTCTGTGGTAGTCGAAGGAATTTAAGACAATAACTTCAGAAGCTTCCTGGTTAAAACATCAGCCTTCTTACTCCACTTGTTAAACTCTTTACCTATATACACCTGCTTAGATCCACTGTGGGAAGACCACAGACAGACGATTCAAGTTGAGATGTTTCAGGCAAACCATGCTAGTTCTTACTGTAAAAAATAAGGGACATTTCTGAGTCATTGCAGTCTTGGAATGCAATGCCAAACAAATGAGAACCAGACCACAAATAGTGGGGCCAAGTACATCACTACTGAGTGAGTAATGTGAACAACTTGCATAAACTGTGGCTGAAGCTGAGTTTTTAGCAGACAACCATAACCTTTTGATTGCATCAAGAACAGTTAAAAGCTCTTTAATCTGCATGTTGTTCTTCAGGAAAGAAAAATTCATCAATCCAATTCATAATCTTAGGGACCTGTGGTTCTTCAATAGGAGTTAACCCTGTTTTTCTGATTCCCTTCTTAATTAGCTACAAAAGCAGTCAAAGAGAGTTAGTTGGGTACCACGGATGTCTCTTCTTCCATCGAAGGAGGGGAGCATGTTACAGGTCACTGGGCCTCTCCTCTTCCTTTCCAGTGTCATGGAATGGACTTCTCCAAAGCTTTAGATAACAGACAGTGTAAATCCTACTCTTGAGTAGTTGTATGACATACTATGTTTGTCGTTGTTTAGGAAATAGATTTTCGTTTATGTCAACATCAGTTCCTAATTCTGAGCAGTCACCAGTGCCATAATCCCACTTCCTTGGGGCCTTCTTTCCTTCTATGTGTATCGCTGGATTAAAATTCCTCTGCATCCTTCAAATAAATAAAAGCTCCAAACAGCTTTTTCTAGAACACTCTTCCTGAACCCCTTCCTGGCCTTAACTTGCAGCAATCCCCCTGCTTCAGCTTCCCAACTGCTTAGGTAAAAGGTATCTACTACCATGCCTACCTTTACCCAACTTTCCCACCCCCCTCCCTTCGTGGACTCTGTGGAAGCAAATATATAAAATTTACCTTCTGTGGCAAATAATAAACCTTTTTCCTGCCTGGTTGCATACACTTTAGTATTCCCTAACAACCACATGCTAAGGATTCCGTAATATATTTTGTAATTTGTTGACTGTCCTAAACTGTTTATTGGGTATGAGGTCTACAAATGTTATGTGTATTAGCCGTCATGGTTGCTCTGGTCTATGGAGAAGTATTATGACTTCTCCAAGCTGCACAGCAAGAGCCACCAATAGTGTGGTGGAACTTGGGGCCCTTCCCAAGGCCACTGCCCTTGTGGTCAGTAGATGTCAGCCCAAGCATTTCTCTGTGTTTATGGACTGGTTTGGTAATCCACTAGGTTTTAGCATTTTCTTCTGATAGCTTTATGGAATGGATCAAAGAGGATAACCTCAAATAATTTTTATGTGGAATGTTCACCATCCCAGTAAGAGTCCAAGACTCCCAAAGACCCACAATGGCATCCAGCTCTCTCTTCAGCAACAGACTGAAGGCTATGGGTGAACTTTAGTGCTAGTTAACTCATGTTGGACAGGCTTGCCATGTGTTGAACCCTTAGGAGCTGAGTATTTGCGGCCACCATGGATGACAGGAGTCCCGAATATGGTATAACCTTGCTTGGCCTTGCATCCCAACCTTCGTGCTTTATTGGGCCAGATGAGGTGGGATCCTTGTGCAGCACAGGGCAGTGTTGCCAGCAGTGGACCTTCAAAAGGAGGTGCATCACGTCAACTTGCTTCCTCTTCCGCAGCTCCTGGAGGCACATGCACTCATGTTAAATCAGCTGATGGCAGCAGCCGGAGTAAAGTAAGAAGCCTTCCTCCATATTTTCTAATTTTTATATTGGAGCCATGCATCATGTACTACTTAAATAAAAATATTTGTGCTCAAAGTACTGCATATATTCAAAACACCTGATTATGTATTAGGCACCAATAAAAAGTTTCTCCTCTTGGTTTACTATTTTGGACATCACATTCTTCTTTATTCATGTTTGAGTGAGATTGTAATTTGTCTTCGTGTTTGGGAAAGAAATAGCCTCTTTTAAAAAGGAAGTTAAGAATTTCCTTGCGTAGTGCATGATATATTTTAAACTGAAACTTTTATATTCTTTCTGACTCTTTTTTCTTGTTCAGCTCATTTTTTTTCTACTACAGCTATAAGAGCTAGGTCTTTACTCCAGACCTACCAGAGCAAATCTTATTTTGGTAAGCTTGACATTAACAAGGCAACCCATGCACACATTTGAATACAATTGAATCTACTTGCTCAATATCTAAAATTCAAATGAATAAAGTCAATTTTTACCTAGTAACTCCTATTATCCTGTCTCACCCGATTTTTAAAAACCTGATTCTTTCCAATGTTAATTGCCTTCTTTTCTCAAATCTTGAAGAGAAAAACAAACAAAATTTATAAGTAAGTGTACACAGACAGGTTCATGTTTCTCCGCATATTAAAGTCTAGAGAAAATGAGAAAAGGCTCGCTTCTATAGTCAAGTACATTTACTTCCCAACAAACGGGAACTTGCTTTCCAATTAGAACATGAGAGCAGGATGGCTTCTAGAAAAATACAACTTGTTCACTGAAATGTTGTCTCTGGAGAGTCTCCCCTCTCCACTGTCTCTTACATAAATTAGCATCTATGTTTCAAAGCTTCTGTCATGTTTATAGACTCTCATTTGTTTTTCTGTTTGTTTGTTTGTTTGTTTTTGTTTTTTGAGACAAGGTCTCTCTGTGTAACAGCCCTGGCTGTCCTGGAGTCACTTTGTAGACCAGGCTGGCCTCGAACTCACAGCGATGCACCTGCCTCTGCCTCCTAGGTGCTGGGACTAAAGGTGTGCTCCACCACATGACTCTCATTTGTTTAAAGTCTGCTTTAAAGTGTTAACTATAGTTTCTCCCAAATTTTTCTTCTTTTTTACATCTACTACGATGGTAATAATGCTTTTATTTCTCTACTAACTTTCTTGCAAGTTTAGACATCATCAATGATCCTTTATTACCAATACTCTATTAAATTTTTGCTTAAATTTTCAGCTGTATTTGGTAAAAATCTTCATTTGTTAAAGACATTGCAGGGTATCGCTTTCCTCTACTTTTTACACTTACTTGGTTGTATCCTCTTACTAGGTCCTCATCTTTTCCTCACCCTTCAAGTACTGTTGTAGCTGAGAGCTCAGTCCCTGGCCCTCTACTTCTGTTTTCTTCCTTTGATATTATTCACCTTGAATTTCTGTCTTAGCCTTCACTCCTCTTCTATGCAGCTGCCTACTCCACATCTCCAGCTCAGTGCTAAGCAGCAAATTCAAACTTAGTATGCACACACACACACACACACACACACACACACACACTGGATCTGCTTCTCAAAGCCTACCTCAACATACAACCTTCCACTTTCCATTAGATTACAATTCCATTTGTTGAGCTGCCCAAACAGAAGATTAAGTCACTATTGGCTTCCTCATGAGTGTCAAAATATGCCCTAATTCTGACCTCTTTTGACTGTTTTGTTCTTCTTCCAACTATCCTGAGTCTCATGTGGCATGGGAAAGGCTCCTGCCTATGTTACCCACGTCTGCCCTTGTTAATACATCTTCTAATCTCTCAACAGTAGCCCAAATGACTCTCTCTAATCATGTCTAAATCAGTATCTGTACTCTAAAAATCTCCAAGGTGTCTACCACACTCAAAAGTAAAGCCAAGACATCACAGTGTCTTTACATTATCTGATTTGTTTTTTCCCTCCACACCATTTCTATTGCTTCTTTTGGGAATTCTTTCTAACTTAACTGCAGACTTGCTTGCCTTAGGATGAGCACCCCCTACTTTTTCTTCGGCAATATCTTCCTCCACAATTCCTTGGAAGTTTTGATATCTCGGCTTGCTCTCCATTGGGTGTATCCAAATGTTCCCCATGGATTGCATCTGACACACAGATATCCATATCTCTTTTGATTTCTGATTTACCTCTGTTAACAGACTTCAACTCTGACAAGAAGAATTTGAGGAAATTTTTGCTCATTGTTGGTACCTCTCTGTTTACTTAGTGCCAGATAATTTACTTGTACTAAACATGTCTTTGGACTGTTTGTTTGAATGGGTAGATGAGTTTTCTAATACTTTGGAATATGTCGACTTCAATATCCTCTCAAATGATAGCATGGCTAAAGATCTCTTCCTTGATGGGCTCTGGAGTATAATTATTTAGATGATGTTCACCAGTGGACTGCCCTGGCCCCCTTTTTTTTGGTAAGACTCAGCATGGATAAACCACAGGGATAGCTTTTAATTCACACTCCCATGTGAATTTCACATTATTCTGTCATGAAAAAAAATCCCCTCGTCATTAATATCATTATGGATTTTTACAAGATCCTCACAAATTGCCTCATACCCAATGGGTACTTAATAAATACTTGAGTAGTGACTGACTACATAATTGAGCCCACTTGAAATTAATTATTTTTTAAAATCTTGATCATTTATCCCCCAGTTTGATGGCAAGGCAAGGCTGTTATAATTTGTTTCGGGTTGTTATATACAAGTGTAGTGCCCCCTGGAGATCCCAAGTACATGTTAATTGATGATAAAGTAGATAGTACTCTTTCTGGCATCTGTTATAGATTTTCAAAGAACTCTCCCTAGTATATTATCATAGAATTTATTAAATGTAGAAACATTTCCAAAACATATGTTTATAGTTTTTTAGTTTGAGCTGTTCCAAGAATGAATTCTCCTCACTGGTGTTCCAGCCCCCTGCGTATCTCCCTCCAAACTATCTTAAATATACGCCTAATTACAGTTCCTCATCACAGTTCTGATCAAGCTATTTTCCTTCTGGAATACTGATGTTGGTTTCCTACTGAATTCCAAATAAAGTCTAAAGTTATCAACATATACATGAAATGACAGACCCAGTAGCCGCTCCATTGCCTCCACTCAATATTTGCATAGGATCAATAGTTTTCTAGTTAAAACAAAATAATTAGAATTTATATGAACAAGCATTTAGAATTCAGTTAGAAATTATACTGGTTCAGGAACATAGGTCTTGGGCCTATGACCTCACCAGCCATATGTAGTTGGTGAGGTTCACAGTCCCAGGCATGGGTCCTACCTCTCAGTTGAGTGGGCTTTAGGTTGAATTAGATAGCTGAGTTACCCTAAAAATGTGTTTCACTATTGCACCCTGTGGGTATCTTGCCATGCTGGTCAGGACTATTGACTGGTCTTTTCTCTTAGCAGTTCGAATGACATCTATTGCTACTATAAGAGCTAGTTCTCAGGGAGGAGGCTTCTGGGTGATTTCTAGCTCAAATTTGCAAATCCTGTTTCCAAAGTGTGTGTTTCTTCAGGCATACGGCCTTTCCTTCCTTTGAAAGCACAAGTTACAGGTATTAACAAGAAGGGACAGATAACTGAAAATGTTTGAGAATATTTTAGAAGGCTGACACAGACTGGCCCTCCTAGCAAGGGAAGGAGCTTGTGTATTCTCACTGTCTTTGGGTGTAGTAAGCCCTGAGGTGATTTTGACAGATGGCATTAGAGAAAGAGGCAAGTTTGTATGAAAGAAAACTTCTCCTTTGATTTCCAGAGCATTGATGAAGTTGAAAATATGAGCGAGAAAGTGTCTCTAGCTAATTTCTTTTGTACCAATCACTGGGTGGCAGGAGTGATTGCCAGTGTGCCTAAAGTTAAGAGCATCCATTCTGGAAATTATGCTTTGCTAACATTTCTGAATACTCTTATGCTTTATGGTGCAGGACATTCCAGGATAGGTTAAAAGTGGCCTGTCATTAAGGAACTCATGGTATAATTGAGTAGGTAGGATCAAATCTTCACCTAACTATAAAATAACATGAGAGTACATACCTGAACTTTGAGTAGCACAAAAAAAATGTTTTTAAAAAATCATGAGAATTCCTTCCATATGGGCTTTTCTGGGAGGTCTGTGTGGAATGAAGAACATGTGAACCAGACTGTGAGTCAAATTCATTATAGAAATTTGAAGACTGAAGAGGGAATTCAAGATCACTGAAGGGACAGGAGTGCGTAGATAACAAGTGAGGAATTCAAGGAAGAGTCCTTGATCCAGCTCAGGTGAAGTGTGTGGTTTAGGTTGGGCCATAGTCATAGAGCAGACTGGGAAAGGTTTTGTGTCAACAGGGATTGCAGTTTCAAGTGTTAAAATGAGTTTGCTCTTAAAAAGAATAGAGTAGAGTAGAAATGAAAAGGAGGGACAGGAAGGAAGAAGAGAGGGAGGGAGGAAAGAAGGAAGAAGAAGGGAGGGAGGAAAGGAGGAAGAAGAAGAGAGGGAGGAAAGGAGGAAGAAGGGAGGGAGGGAGGAAAGGAGGAAGAAGAAGGGAGGAATGCAGAAGCCGCTGAAAGTGCAGGAGAACAAACTTTTAGACAGCAACACCAGAGCTTCTCTAAGGATGTGCCTGCCTTGTCTGACCTCTGAAACGATGAAGAGATGATAAAACTAACTTTTTTTTTCCAATACAGATATAGGACACTTAATGTAAGTACCAGGAAAAGGAATTGGTGGTTGGACGGTGCAAATGCGGGATATGTGAAATCAGCGTGTTAAGAAGGAAAGTTTTAAAATATATCACAAGTCACACGGCACCTAAGATACTAAATCCCCTACGATATAGTTTCAATTGCTTGTAAAACCATAAAAAGTGTGTACATTTTAATAATCACATAAAAATTCTCAATATAGAAATGTTGGAAACAACAGTATTCTCATTTAAAGAAGTATGATAGTTTGTGTGACTTGTATAGTTGTTTCTGAATGGGTGTTCTGAGCGTAGAAATGTGTAGACTCTGGGTGTGGCTGATTGGACTATATGATGCTTTTTATTTATAAGTAATTTATAATAAAGTGAATTTTCTTTAAAACATGAAAAATGAAATAAAGAACACATCAGTCTGTTACCTATGAGACTTTATTTCCCTCCATATTTTTATTCATGCTGCAGTTTCTATGGACTCCTAACTTTAAGATTACCACTCCAAGATGGAGCCCTAGATTTACATTATCTGTGCCGTTGGTTTAAGTGACAGTGTACTTTGGGACCTCTGTTTTGTTTTTACTCGCACATAGATAATACTAATAAGAATGATAATTTCCTCATTGTGTGAACTTAGTGAAGTCACAAAAATATAACCACTGATCAGGACTGGAAAACTTATTGAAAACCTCAAAGACTTTTTGCTTAGTTCATATGATTTATATCACTGGTCTTAATATTATTAAAATGAAAGTGGGAGAATTTAAAAGGAATTCTTATTATTGCCTTCAAAGTAACAATGATAAATTTATTTTATGTCACTATAAATACCTATTTAAAAACAATTTTTCAAAAAGTCTAAGTTATTACAAAGAGTTGTCTGATTTGCATTTTTGCACAACTTTACTGTGGTGATTAACAGAGGGTCCTGGGTTTTCTTGTCAATTCTTTGTCATGTTGTATTTCAGTTAGTCTCTGGGAAATTCCACTGGTGCTCATGAAATATTGAGAGTGAAAAGAGGCATATTAATACTGTGAAGAAAATAATCTTGTACTCATAGCACTTCTGAAAGAATGTCTGTTGCCAGAGGATTTTCTAGACCCCATGCAAGGAGTGCTAACATTTTAAAAAAATATGAAAGTACTACTAAAAGAAAAAGAAAACTTAATGTGAAAAAATTACAAAAACAGAAAGGATTTTTTTTTCTGCAAACAGCAATCAATACATCAAAAAGATAAAATTGTAGGTTTTCATAGACTTAACACTAGGAAATTGCAACATAACAAACAAAACTTGATGAAATTACAGAGAATCACCTAGAACTCCCTAACCACTAGAGGAGACGAGTATCTTGCATAGCAAATGTTTAAATAATTAATATGCACGTTGTTTAATAAATGAATTATTAATCCTATGCTTTCAGGCACACAGAGGCATATTCAGGATAAAAACCAGGCACACATTGTGTGGAAACAAGGGAATAACTGAAAATAGTTTATTTATGAATTTCAAGCTGCTAAGAAATCAATAATATGTTACTGTAGTTTATAGACTTAAATAAAAACATATGACTATTGATGGTCTAGTCACAGAATCTCAACATATTTATTACATAGACAGCCCTTATTATGACAGCAAAACTTATGATGTTCAGACTTTATGATGGTATAAAATGGTGTATATTCAGTAAACAATATTTGGAATTTGGAAATTTGAAAGTGTTCTGCCTAATAGCACGCAATATATTTTAGTCTCTTGAGATGATAGACTATGGCAGAGTGATGATATTTCCCATTGGACACGGCAATCATGGAAATGAATGAAGCTGTGAGCAGTTTGCATTATAAAATAGATCTTGTGTTAGATGGCCAGTGACTGTTAAACGTTCTGAATATGTTTAGGGCAGAGTAGGCTAAACTACGGATATTGATAATCTATAGTTTAGGCGTATATAAAATGTCTTTGACTTATGATGTATGTGTGTAGTGGATGTACACATGTTTTAGTTTTGATCCCAAGTGTGGGATGGGGAACAGACTTGTAAGAGAACAGGTGATGTTTATCCACTAAAAGACAAACCACCTCGTGTAGGAGCTGGGGTTTTTTGGGTCTTTGTATTGTTTGGCTGTTCATCGCTCTACTTCAAGATGGTCCTAGAGAGACCACTCCAGAGAACACTTTGGGGCTTCAGGTTCTGGCTGCTGTTCCAGGTTCCAGCAGCAACTTTGGTAGACTTGCTGGTCTGCTGAAATCCTGCCGACTATACCAGGGGAATCACTCCCAGGAACTGAGTCCCACAAGGTCTACTTCTCCTGTTTCCATTAAGCTCTTTTATCCATTATCTAGAGTAGGTGGGTTGGAAGGGAGCTATAAGTATTAAAGAACCTCAAATAAAGTGAGTTTGAAAAAGGTCGACGTGTACAGGTGGCGCCCAATGTGCTTTGGGCATAATGGGTAACTTAACTTCTAATGTTGTGGAGGAAGATACTGGTTTTAAAGATACAGAGATGCTATTTCGTGGTGTCAGCAAAATCACAGCTGCTATGGCAAAGCTCTTTCCTGCTTTATACCAGAGGGAACTTTTTGTTGTTGTTTTCTTTGTCTTTTTACTGTATTACATTTTTTTAAAGACTGGAAGAAAGACTGATAAGATATGAAAACTGAAAGGCTCAGTAAATTCTATCATTCTGGAAAGGACTGCAGAGTTGGCCGTACAACTAGAGAGTTTGTGGGTAGAGGCTGAAGCATTTGGAAAGCAAAAAGTGCCCTTGGTAAAGGGAAAACACCTGGTTACTGAGAGCCAGAATTTCCCACAATTCCTGTCCTGCCCTGCTCCATGTACCAGGTGTCCAGAGCAGCAGTGTGCGGAAGGGGGCAGAGAAAAAACCGGAAACTGAACAGGCTGCAACGATGATAGAGGAACGGGAAAGCAGACAGGCCAAAGGGGCTTTGGAGACAAGATGAATGGATAAGAGAGACAGTTAACATTAGCTCTCAGGAGCATCAAAACATATCATAGGACAAGCTATAGCTAGAGGTCTCAGATAATAAAACACCCAGTGCTTTAATTGTGGGTCGTTTACAAAGACACTGTAAGGTTAAAAGTTCTAGACCTCAAAATAAGAGGTGCACTCACTTTGGAGTAAATGGTACTCGTAGAAGAGTGCAGAAGCTTCTAGTGGTGATGTTAATGGCATGCCAAGACTTCCAGGGTATAGCAGCCACTGTGGGAAGGGAACATCTCAGTCTAGGGATTGTCAATCCAAGAGAAACATAGGAGGTAATCTCTTGCCATCAGGAAACAAAAGGAGGGGCTTGTTACCTCAAGGCCCCACACCAAGCAAAACGAAAAACGAACCGTCTTTATTTGGTCAGTCAGGAGGTAGCAATCTTGCAGGAAAACAAAAACATGGGTACATCCACTGCATATGTAATTTATAAAGAATTATCAGAACACACCGTGTTGTAAATTGAGGAGCGCCTTTACACACTTTGTGGATCACATTTTTCAGATTACAATGCTTTAAAGTCAAATGCCAACTGCTATAGAGAAAGGCAAAGTTTTTCATGTACTTACAGTTTTGTAAATAGACCTTGTGGTGATTATAATTTTATTCAAATTCTTGCCTTAAATAGTGACGTGAAGTGATTTAGTCAGTCAGCTCTGGAAACTGGGATGAGGTTGAAGATGAGGTAAACCAATAAAAAGGAGAAATACTAGGTAAAACTAAGAAGGGAGGAGTCAGGGAGATGATTTGCAAGTTGAGTGCCTGCTGCCCTTGCAGAGCACCAGAGTTCCATTTTCAGCCTCCGTATTGGCTGTTGGCATTTCTGCTCAGACCGAAACATGTCCTGGGACTCAGGATCCCAGGAACCACAAAGCTCTGAAAGGAGGCCTTCTCAGCAGAGTCATTGTAGCCCTGAGGGAAGATATCCCTGGCTGAGCTGGAGTGCTACAGTGTTAACAGCTTTGCTGATCCTCTTCTTCAGTGTTGCTTGCAGCTTTCAGAGGAGGCTGTCCCCAGCTGAGCCAAAGCCTCAGAAACCTCAGCCCTGCTCCGTTTCTTCACTTCCAGGGTTCTTCAGATGAGAGAGTCACAGCAAATCTCATAAAAGAGATTTATTGGGAGGAACAAGTTCAGGGTTTGAAGGGACCAGTCCAGGGGTTCCCTGGAAAAGATAGTAGTGAACTGAATAGTAGGCAGGGCTTATATAGAATTTCTTAGAGAGTAGAGCTTTCCCAGGTAAAGATGGGTGGGATTCCAAGTCCTGAGCTTTGGGGAGCTAAGGAATTGATGGGATTTCCTGTTCAAGGCTTGGTAGGATTTTTCTTGTAGGGTAGGGTCTGCCTGCTCTCTAGCCTCCAGGCTGGGAATGACAGAAAATAACCACCATTAAAACCTTTGGGGAAGTCTAGGGCCAGGGCCTAGCAGTGGAGCTTCTCAGGCTAGGGCCTGGCCCCTTTCCTGCCTTGAGGATGTATAAAGTTTACAAATATACAAACCTTAAGCTTTCCCTGATGCTTGAGTCAGCGTGAATAGCCAGCAGTAGCTTCAAACTGCTTGGACTCCAGAGAATCAGACTTTCTCTTCTGGTGTCCATGTATATACCCCTGTGTGTACACACACACACACACACACACACACACACACACACACACACACACACACACACACACCATGCACATGCACACAGAGTCACGCAATACTCATGCACATATATAAATAATAAATTCTTTTTTTTAATGACGGCTGAAGTTAAGTGATAGATTTCTTGTTCCTCATTTCCTAGATTAATGATTTTGGCAGAAAACATGAAAAACAGATGTGAACAGAATAAAAAAAATTTCTCCTTAAATAATAAGATAAAACTCTGGCAACACTTCAAAAATAATATAAGGAAGAGACAGTTGTTGTTAGGAATGGAAAAGGTTGCATGGGAAAGGTTGAGTAAAATCTTTTTAATAAGGTGAATGTTACATACAATTTTATGCATAAAATTTTTATTGAAAAAATATTGAAGGATATAAATTACTGAATTGACAACTGTGATTTAAAAAATCTAAGTGGATAAAACAAAAGTATCAGTAGGCAAATTCTCTCCATGAATATGCTGCCAAGCTCAAATACTGTCATGTGTTAAGTTTTAGCAAAATTAATTATATTTTTTCATATGAATCTTATTTTCAGTATTAGTAAGGAAAAGAAGCCCACAGAAGTCAATTTAATCTTCGCTTCTAAGTAGGACAAAGAAAGCTATCACCTAATTTCATTTATCAAGTTTTTAAATACAGTGTTAAATCCAGCCATTTGTTGGCATATTTATACAGTTCCATACAAATGTAAGCATGTCTTTAATATTTTGATTCCCATAATATAAATCATGTCATTTGAGTACGTAAATAAGTTATGGTTATAAACGGAATGTCAATATAATTTATCACATTTAAAGACTTATGGAGAAAAATCATGATCACATTGATAGAGATAGAGGTAAGACTTCAAAAAATCCTATCCTCTTTCTAACAGCTTTTACAAGAAAGAATTATTAATGGAACACTTTAAGTCTTATAAAAGTTAGCAATGGTTAGAATGTAGAAGTTATGAGTTGTGGTGAATAAAAACTTAAAAGCATTTCTATTGAACGCTGGGAACAACACAAGAGGATAGACTTCTTGGTGCTATCTCCATGATTAGGGGAAATGGTAATTAATTTGAAAATTAGTCCTCAATAGTTCCTGCCTGGTAAATATGTCTGTCAGATATATTGGGCCAGAAGGCTGAAGATGATGCTCCAATGTTATAGAGAGTGTTGGGTGACTGTTCAGGCAGTAAACTGTCTCAGCCATTTTTTCATTTTGTCAGCTGCTAACCTGCACTTCTGGTTCACTCAGATATTTAAGTTTTATTCCTTCTCAAATCTCTGATGGGTTGAAGACCAGATAGTTTAGTCTTTCAATTAAGCTTAGTAAGTTAGAGGTTAAGATGTTTTTAGATCAAGAGAGATGTTTTAAGTAATTAGAGATGAGATGTGATAGATATTGATCTTCATTCAGAAATTTACACCCAACAAGATAGGAAAGATGCTTACTTCAAGTTTGCCAAATACAAATAGCCAAATCACTATGAATGTAACATTTATATAATTCCTGGTTGTCTCGTGATAGTTTATTTTATTCATGTGTAATAATATAAATGAATATGTTAAAAAAGAAACATAATACAAAAAGAAAGAAAACGAGGATAAATAGCATTTTGATAAGATCAACTGCAAAGAAACTCCTGTACTATGAATGAGTGAAGCTGTAGAAATTATAAGAACACTTGGAAAAAAGACCAGATTTTTTAAAAAAAGACATAAAAATAAAATATCAGCTTTTATATTTGTTATTACCCCTCACTTAGTGCTCACTGATTTTTATTTCCTTCCTCAGGCAACATAGTAAACTGTATTTCCCCACATTCCTCCAACTTAAGACCTCAGAAGCATGACATAAATATTACAGTTGCTTCAGCCTCAAATGTGTCTCAGAAGCGAGTCTTGTTTACCTTTAAATGTCAACTGCCACTTACTATTTCTACCTTGTCTTGAAGATAAACATCATCTCTGTACCTGGTTCATCTCTGAGACAATTCTCTGTGAAGTAGGTTAGCCTAAGAAAAAGAAAATTTGTATGCATTTGTGCAGACATCAATTAATGTCTAGATGCATCTAAACCCTAGAGAATTTTGTAATGATTTATTTCATGATATATACCTAAATAGAGCTGAAGACTCTAATAAAGGTGGTAACTGAATGAGTAATTTCTGTCAAGTGTCTTGCCAACATGAGCTCTTATGTATGAATGAAATTTTTATTATGACAACAGGAATCTATCTGTATGTTTAAATAAAACACGTGTTCACCTATAGTGAATATAAGTAGCCATGGCACAATATAAACCACAACCAAAGTTGATTTTTAAAATATCATCATTAGTGACATGAAATATTTATGTATTTTGTATCGATGTATTTCAGTCGTGGCTTTAACTGTCCCATTACAATATTCTGTACCTTTTCAAGGTATTTTGTTGAACAAGGTCATTGAGAGTCCTTAATGATGCCACAGCAGAGCCAAAACTTACTTTCTCAATCACTATGACTGTGTTTGAAATATTATTATGGTGGCTAATTTTAAGCTACTGGTGATGCAAACAATGGCTCTTGTCCCTTGGTTATTCACACACTATACTGTACACCATTGTGAAAAGCCTTTATGTATTTCATTAGGATAATCAATCCTGAACTATCTGAGTGTACTGAGTGTCTAACTAAGCTAACAACAACAACAACAACAGGAGTCTGTTATTGATACGTGGTGAAAAGGGAAGTAAAGAATATATCAAATGCAAGAAAGATTCCATCTGTTTTGTGGTAGCAGCTGAGGACTATCCAAAGCTGACAGCCACAAGTGACAGACCTCAACTCTGAGAGGGCAGTGAGCAGGGTCTTATGGATTACCTGAATGAGCTTGGGAACAGATCTTTTGTGAAGATTATCAATAAGAGGCCAGCAAGTTGATAAATTGATTATATTCTGTATAAACTTACTTTTAAATTTTTATTTATTTATATTATTTATTATTATTAATTATAATCATCATCATCATCATCATCATCAGTTTTTGTTTTTTGAGACAGGATTTCTCTGTGTAGCCTTAGCTGTCCTGGAACTCACTCTGTAGACCAGGCTGTCCTTGAACTCACGGATGTCCACCTGCCTCTGCCTCCTGAGTTCTGGGATTAGAGACATGTGCCACAACTGCCCAGCTCAACCTACATTGTGATGGAATCATGAGATCCTTTTTTTCTTAACCTTATCTTTTAAAGCAGTTAAGTCACAATAAGACTAGGAAGGAGTTGCGAGAAGTTCACATATATACCCTTCTCCAGCCCCTAAGTGAACTGTTCATTATGCGCCTCGCCCTGTATCACAGTCGTATTCTATTGCTTGGAACAGAGTTTACTGTGGTCATGGGGGTCACACTAAATCTTGTTTTTAAAAAGCATTTACTTGGGACTTGCTTACAGTTTTAGAGGTTTAGTGCATCATCACCATGGTGGGAAACATGGCGGCAGGAAGGCAGACAGGGTACTGGAGAAGCTGAGAGATCTACATCTGGATCTACAGGCAACGGCAATCAAAATGGACACTGGATCTGGCTTGAGCTTTTGAACTTCCAAGCCTACCCCCAGGGACACACTATCTCAACAAGGCCAAACCTCCTAACTCTTCTCAAGTAAAGCCCTGATGACTAAGCATTCAAATGTATGAGCCAATGGAGGCCACTGTCCCTCAAACAACCACACCCTCAACCCAAGTAGTACATTTGTTATAACTGACGGAGCTGCACTGACACATCTTCACCCAAACGCCACAGTTTCCATTAGAGTCCACTGTTGGTATTTATTCTGTGGGTTAAACAAATTTACAGTGACAAGTACTTAACATTATATTAATATGCTGTCATAATGACCCAAACAATCCCTGGTGTGTCACCCACTTATCTCTCTTTTCTGCCTTCCAAACACCATCAACCACTAAAGTTTTTGATACTTTCGTGGCTTTTCTTTGTTCAGAGTACCCATTCTTGGAATCATAAGGCATCCAGACCTTTTAGATTGGCTTTATTCATTCCATAATATGTATTTAAAGTCCCTCCACACGTTTCCACTGACAGTTCGTGTCTAAGAAGTGACTAAGATTCCAATACACCAGTAGCCAATTGTCCCATCCCTTGGGGCAAGTTGACCAGGGTCCCTGAAAGAGGGAGTGGGGATTGAGGGGAACAGAGACAGGTAGAATGGAGCCAAAACAAGTCCTGAAGGAGGCTCAAATTTATTTAAGCAAGCATGCCTTATATAGCAAAAACACCACAAACTCTTGTACAATCTCACTTCTTGCTAGCCTCGTAGGTAGGCTGAAAAGAACACATTGCTGTGAGTAGTTGCCTGTCGAAACTTCCTTGTTCCTTGCAAAGGTAAACAACTCAAAGTTCACAGCGTGCAGCTTAAGCACAATGATTTCTTCTAGCATGGTTCTCCACACTCAATTACTAAGAGATTTTTTTTTGTTGCTATTTACAAATTGAGAGCATTATTCTCTATTTTAAAAAAATCTATGGACATCACCTTCTGTGAACATCAGTTTGGGATACATATCAATGACTTCAACCAGTAGTTAATATAGAACGAATATGCTTGGTTTTATAACAAACCACGTATTTCGCTGTGCTTCTTGGTCAGCACTGAGAGCCCTTGTGCCTCCACCAGCATCTCCTGCATTTGACGGTGTCAATCATCTGGCATTTGCTATTCTGAGGTCATAAGCTAAAGTCTTGTATCTGCAAATTGTATTATTCTGATGATATATAGTAGAAGATTCTTCAATATTCTTCATTCCATCTTCTATAGCAGTATGTCTGGTAAGCCTTTGGAACCTTAAAATTTGAGTTTTCTTACTGATTGATAACTGATCTTTATTAAATATGTATTTTAAAAATAGCTTCTCTAAGTCTTCTGATTATATTTTCACTATAATGCTGTTATCATTGTTTAAGCAGCAATTTTTAATTTTTATAAGCTTCAGTTTATTAATTGGTTCTTTTGTAGATTGTATTTAAAATACAAATTTAAATACCAAAGGTCACTTAGTTTTACCCTCATATCTTCTTCTATGGGTATTTTAATTCAATATTTGTTTTATATTTAAGTCTATGGTGCTTTTATGTTGACTCTTAAAAGAGATATAAATTATGTGTCTTCTTTTGTATGTGTTGCTCAGTTGTTCTAGCACTGATTATTGAAACGGCGATTGTTTTTTTCTCTATTGTATTGTATTTATTCCTTTGTCAATGATAAGTTGACTATACTGATGCAAATTTATTTCTAAGCACTCAGTACTGTTCCCTCAATATGTTCCTAGACTCTTTAACCAATTCCACTGTCTTATTTGTGGAACTTTGTCTTAGTATTATGCAAAATTATTTTGTGCCTTTTGTTTCTTCATATAAACTTTGAAATCATCTTGTAAACATCTCAGACATAGATCACTGGGATTTTGTGACTGTTTTGAATATACATCTCATTTAACGTAATGACAATATTGACCTTATACATACATTAACATACCTAGTCTGTATTTATTTAGATTGTTGATTCATCTTGCTAATGTATTTTCAGCAAAGTGCTTGAGAACCATGGCTTCTATTTTAAGAGATTGTAATTAACTTATGTGAATTGTAACTTATGGAGTTAATATATGTCATTAAATTACATGAATACAGACCATTTTTGCATAAAAATGGGAACTCAGATGTAAAAATGAATTTGGAGTTTTTCTTCTCTCTTGCTTTCGGGTTTTTTTTTTTTTTTTTTTTTTAAGTTTTGTTTAGGTCAAACATCTATCTTCTATATTTTTGGTTGGGAGCTTATCCTTTAACGATTGAGCCATCTCTCCAGCCCTCTACTACCTTTCTCATTTTTGTATGTCTGCACAACTGAAAATTATTAATATATTTGATTTGTTAGCTTTCTAACATTTACATTCGATCATGAGATCTTGAAACACCACTACTGAATATACTGAACATACAGTCCAACCTGCAAATTGTCTAATTCCAAAACTAAATTATTTTTTAAATTAAATAAATTTAGAAAATTGGAAACTGGTTAACACTATTGCTACAAAAATAAACTGTAAAGAGAGAAAATTATTAGTGATGTTGCTGAGTCGATGTTATGGCACTGCTCCAGGAATTTTGGGTTGAAATAAAGCTCAAATATGCATCTGAAGGGCAATAGTTGCTTTAAGTTGTAACATTGTATTAATTATTTGTGAACTGTTTAGTTAAGAGCCTAGATCAGATTCTTTCAATAAAAGTACAAATAGAGGAGAGGGCATTTGTCTATCTTCTCTGATGACAATCAGTAGGTAGTTGAGTCAAGTTGGCTGAGGCAAATACTTCTGTCACAAGTAATTATGTGAACCAACTCTTCTAACTGTGATGGACTACCCCAGGGAGCAATTGGCGCAGTTGTTTGTTAGCCTGTGGGGTAACCTGTACTTTCAGAGGTTTCTCTGTTTTCTGTACCACCAAAGGAAATATGATCTGGCATGCTCGGAAACCCTGTCTACTGACTCTGACCTTGTTCAATGTGCGCTTGCTGGGCCTGCTTTGAAGAGGAGGCCCCCAATGAGTAAATCCTCTTCCTTAAAAAGGGAAGCTAATTAGGCACTAAGAAAAGTCTCATTCTTTTGAGACTGAAAGCATTCCATTTTCTTTTGTTCACAATCAAACAGTCTGAACGAGCTAACAGTCTGAAAACAGAATGTCCCATTTAAAAGTAATTAGGGCTTTGTATTTATTTGAGTTATTAGAGGAAATAACTTTACAATTTATTTTCCTAGCATATATTCAAATTTTAGGACAGCTATCTTGACATCAATTATTTTCTTATTAAGTCCGATTTTTTTCCTATAATTTGAACTAAAATGTGATTTAAGCGTTGATTAAATTAACTGTTGATTAAAGTGGTTGCATATTAAAGACTTTCGAAAAATTAATAAAATTCTCTACTTAGTGGCATAGGCATAGAAGTGTTTTTCAGAAATTATGTTATAAAAGCCGATATATAACAAGTAATTTTTAATGTTAACAATGTTTTCTATTTCCTTCTGTTTCTCTTCAAAAGAACCTCACAGATTTTATTGGCAGTTTCTAATTAAAATGCCCCTATAAGAAAAGTAAAAGAAGAAGTTAATTTTATCCAATTAAAATCTTAGGGACTAAAATGTTTCTGTCATATAAAATATATTTTTATAGTTTTTTTAAAACATACTTTTAGGAGAAAAAACTCTTGCTCCATTTGTTAATTTTTTAGACTTAATCTACAAGAGATGTCCTAACAGTGTGAGCAATGACCCTCTGACCAGTCAGTTTGCCTCTCTTTCCACAACTCTGTTGTCCAAACAAACGGACCCAAGAGCACCACCTTTGATTGGTTGTTCCAATTTCAATAAACATTTTGTCACTCTCGTATCTCTCCATTTTTGCAAAAGGAAGTTGATTCCTATTATTTCTGTGGAGTCATGTGACTCATTATTGACTGGACTGAATTCCTTGGAGAGGTGACTTTCATTTCAGGAAC
Source organism: Acomys russatus (assembly GCF_903995435.1). NCBI lineage: Eukaryota > Metazoa > Chordata > Mammalia > Rodentia > Muridae > Acomys > Acomys russatus. Next base: position 1,593,151 of record NC_067166.1, read on the forward strand.
ACAATTTAGATTTCTTAAGAGAAATGAAAGCTGGTGATGGTTTAGGCATGCCACAGTGGCTTATGTCTTATACTATGGCAGATTTCTATGACACTTAAGACATTAGACTTGTATAATGACTAAATTATTATCTTGGGTCAGGCATGGATATTTAGTCCTGCAGGATTTATCCTTCAGATGCGAGGGAGTACAATTCAACAGATACAGAGGATTCTCCATGGAATCACTTGGAGTCTTCTCTGGGTGACACAGCTCTCTTACAGGCTGTATTAGAAAAAAGCAGCTAGTCTTGGTTCGCAGTTCACATCAACACATGGAGACAATTCTACACAATAGCTTTGTTAATCTTGAAGATTTTGAGGCTAGTGTCTGAGTCAATTTGAGTCACATTGTGACACAAAGTATTTCCGTTCGTGAAATTTGTAGGCCTGTAAAGTAACTAATTGGTGCTTGAGTATTCATTCCTTGGTAGCACATTTGGCTTCCATCTGTGATTTTATTGGAATGCATCATAGCAGAAGAGCTTATTCACATCTTTTGGGTCGAGTGACTGTTAAGAGACTATATTTCCATAGAAAATATTTTTTTTCCAGTATCATCATGTCTTCCTGTTGAGAGAATCACGTTCACCATGCTGAGCACCTGTGTGAATGGAACCAAATCATTTGCTTAGGGAATCAGAGAGGAAGTATTCTTGTTCCATTGTGAACATACCAAAAGCTAAGGTTTGTGAGAAGCCACTGAACCAAAGAGTCACTAGATTGGTGCAAATAATAGCTCTGTGTTTTGTTTTCTTGGTGCTGCTTCAAATTAATAAAAGACTAAGCAGTGTTTAATATCACTTTCCATTTTTTAAATGATGAAATAGATCCAGTAAGACAAATGTGACTATACAGAATGGTATTAACGATTTGCTTTTCTTGATATAAGTTAAAATTGATAATGACTTATAGGAATTCCATAAATTGTACAACACTTTTCCCTTTAATTTTCTACCCTAAAAATAAAAGAATTGCTCCAAGGATACTGAAACATGTTTCTAGAGGGTAGTGTGAGACTCCCTTGTCATGATGTGCGGTTTAACATGCTTAAGGGACAGAGGTAACTGCTCCCAGAGGCACACTCATCACTTCAGATGTTATAGACAAATAATTTGTTAATTTCATTATGACTAAAAAAAAAATATTGCCATCTTAATCGCCATTGGTGATGGCTAATCACTATCAGCCCCAGTCACACACTAGGAAAATTTTGGCTTTCCTGTTCCCAAGATCTTGTGTTCTCCTGCCCCAGGAGTCTTGGTCCTAAAAGAGGAGGGATGCTTCTGCTAGCATGTACAACAAACATGACATTGAACGAAAAGGTCAGAATTCCCTTGGCCAGCATGGGCCACATCGTGACTTCTGTATTGCAGAAGGTAGCTTTAGACTACCAGTGAGGAAATGGAGATGGATGGATGATTGTGTCTGTAGTGCAGGAGAGCCCTCAGCTAACTCTTGGTGTCCCCATGCCCTGCGACTTAGTCATGTGACTAAGGTTAGGGGGAAACAACAGCCCAACCAGATGGGATGACAAAGGGTCTAGATCGTTCATGATGAAAGTATGCTTGCCACTCTATGTAAAGTGCTGAGGGCAAAGACAACAAAGAATGAGTGTTAGAGGAAGCTAGTTATAAATCCCAGCCAATGCCATGTGGCCAGTTGCAGTCGTGGGGACTGTAACTGACATGACAACTTTGTTCTATTTGTTAGAACATGTTTTTGTGCATATACACACATATTAAGGAAACATTTGCACTTTCATCCCTCTAGTTATTTACCATGTAATGTGACATGGAGGAAACATCAGGGACTAAGCACTGTGAATCTATATTATCAACTTGTAAGATACTTACTATTTGCTAAAGGACTTCGCCACCTGTCCTGGAATACACAGCAGTGTCAGCAGTAGCACGTGGGATAGTTATATCATGGTAGATGGAGTTTTGACCTTGTTATTGTTTTCATTTGAAAATCGAGCATGGGGTAAGCAGATGTGGCTGTGTGTCCAACTGAGGACTTGTGCTAGCCAATCTTGCCTGTCAGTTTCACTCAATATGGAATCAATTAAAACACAAGCTGCTGGGCACTTGTCTGGGGGATTTTCTTGACCAGAATCTGAAGCATGAACACCCAGAGCTAGTGTGGACAGAACTCGCCGAGGTAGAAGGACACAGGGGAAGGAACTTTGTGTTTGCTCATGTACACTCCCTCTTCTGACAAGTTCATGGATTCTGATGCTACAGGACCCTGTCACTGTTATTAGAATAGATTTCTTTAGGACCCTGATGTAGACTGAAGACCAGCAGGTCTCCAGTGTTCCTCCAAGCCTTCACTTCCCTTGGGCCGTCTGAGACATCCACCCTCATGGTTTAAGCAGGATATGTATATAGTGTGTGTGTGTGTGTGTGTGTGTGTGTGTGTGTGTGTGTGTGCATAAATATGGAGAGGAAGCATTCATTATATATATATATATTTACATATATATTTTATTCATATATATTGCATTCTGTCAGTTCTCTTACTTTAGAGAACCTTGTCTAACATGTCATCATTTTAGAAGAAAGAAGAGGGGAAGGTGTGAAATAGCAACTGTCCTCGGTCTGCAGTGTTTATGTCTTTGGGCTAATACCCTAAACTAGCCTTAAATTCAAGTCTTCAACTCATGGGTGGCAGTCAAAACCCTCAGATCCCAAAAGAGAGGAACAAAACTGTCTCAAAACTGGGGTATGGAGCCACTAGACAGGATGCTAGGCATGGGCAACTTTTACAGCAATGCTGAGACTTGGTGGCTGAAGGCCAGCTAGGTGAGTGACACCTCGCATTTGTTCCACTATTCTAGTCTCTTCCAAGCAAACAAAAATGAAATTAAGATCAGATTCTTCTTCCCGAGGACTACTGATACAAGCAAGATTGGGGAAAGGTCTTTTACTGATTTTACTAAGAACAGCCTTAGTCTGCACGTAATAGAGGGTAGGACTTGGCGGTGAGCTTCCTGGCTCCCCATTTGTGCTCTATCAGCAGCTGTCTGCTACCAATCTTGATGAGTATTTGACGTAGCAATATTCATAAACAAGGCAGGGTTCCAACATGCGAAATGCTTCTTGTCTCACAAACTCCAAACATAAATTAAATAAGAAAACTTAAAAGAGATTAAAGTTTTGGATAGCAAAGAAGTTTATATTAGAAGCAGAGAATATTACAAAATTCTGGGCCAGTTCTTAATAATAAGAAACCACGTTTGCACACATATACACTGATGCACATACTTTCACACACACACACACACACACACACACACACACACACACAGAGGCCTGTTTCTCTTTACTAAGTTCTGTGTATAACACAAATTCTCATGTGTGATTAGGGTACTGATAGTTGTGTGTATGTGCATGCTAATATATATAATATATCCTCTGAAAATATGCACATTCCTGTCAAAACTACAACTTCAGTTGTTTCTAAAACATCAACATTCCTATCTTCTCTTCAGCATTTCTTTCTAAACCAAAAATAAGGTTTACTGAAGCAACTCTCAATTATTGTGTAGTGGTCAAGTTCCTGTCACTGTATCACATGCTTGAGGCGATCAACAGCTTTTTTCGTTTTAGTCTGTGATTGGTTGGCTCCCCTACTTTTCTCCTTTTTTCAACAATTAATTAATTTTACATCCCAACCTTAGCCCCCTCCCTCCTCTCCTCCTGGTCCCACCCTCCCTCCCTCTTCCCTCTATTCCTCCTCCCTCAGCCTTAAGTGACATCAAGACTAAGTGCATTTTCTGGGGAGGCAGCCTTACCAGAGAGAAGTGATTGAAAAGCAGGCAACAGAGTCCATGTCAGAGACAGCCCCACTCCTCTTACTAGGGGACTCACATGAAGACCTAACTCCCGCCATCTGCATCCGTGTAGGGGCCCTAGGTCCAAGATCCTTTGCTTCTCAGCCTGTGGTCCAACTCAGGTGGTCAAGCAAAGTCACTCATTTCATGGTGGAGAGCTTGAAAAAAGAGGAATAATTGAATCTCGGGTCCTACTGTTCTCCTCAACTAACATGGCTCCCAATGAACCAACAAATGCTAATTTATATCCTTTTTCAATGTTTCACCAACATCAATAAGAAAAAACTCTAAGCAATCCTTTAAAACATAAGCCTTTATGGGGTAGGGGACATCTGAGCCCAACCTTAAGCAGAGTCTGTCGTTGAGACAGGGCTATGTTGGTGAAACTATATACAGTCTTTGCTCTCAAAGCCCTGGAATATAACCTTTGACCAATCCACAAACTCAGCCCATTATTTCTACACTTTAAATTTAATAGAAAAAAAGAATAGAAGGAAGTAAACATAACAATACCAGTTTCCTTTTTATATACTAATAATTATATTTTTAAAATGTGTCTGTCTCTCTCTCTCTCTCTCTCTCTCTCTCTCTCTCTCTCTCTCTCTCTCTGTGTGTGTGTGTGTGTGTGTGTGTGTGTGTGTGTGTGTGTGTGTGTGTGTGTGTGTATGGTTGCTTTGCCTGCATTTATGTCTGTGGACCATATGGGTGGAGTGCCTGTGGAAACGAGAGAGGATAGAGTTCCCTGGGACTGGAGTTCTGAGCTACCATATGAGTGCTGGAAATTGAACATGGGTCCTTTGGAAGATCAGCCAGTGCTCTTTTAAAAATATATTTTATTAATTTATTCACATTACATCTCAGTTGTTATCCCATCCCTTGCATCCTCCCATTCCTCCCTCCCTCCCATTTTCCCCTTACTCCCCTCCCCTATGACTGTGACTGAGGGGGACCTCCTCCCCCTGTATATGCTCATAGGGTATCAAGTCTCTTCTTGGTAGCCTGCTATCCTTCCTCTGAGTGCCACTAGGCCTCCCATCCAGGGGATGTGGTCAAATATGGGGCACCAGAGTTCATATGAAAGTCAATCCCCACTCTGTCCAACTGTGGAGAATGTCCTGTCCATTGGCTAGATCTGGGTAGGGGTTTGAAGTTTACTGAACATATTGTCCTTGGCTGGTGCCATAGTTGAGCAGTACCCCTGGGCCCAGATCTGCCCATCATGATGTTCTACTTGTAGGTTTCTAGGACCCTCTGGATCCTTCTATTTCTCCATTCTCCCTTGCTTCTCTCACCTAGAGTCCCAATAGGATGTCCTCGCCTCTGTCCCACTTTCCTGATAAATGAAGACTTTCATGGGACATGCCCCTTGGGCTAGTGTCCAGATATAAGTGAGTATATATCATTTGACTCTTTCTGCTTCTAGGTTAACTCACTCATTATGATTATTTCTAGTTCAATCCATTTGTCCACAAATTTCAGGGATTTCTTGTTTTTAATAGTTAGTAATATTCCATAGTGTAAATGTACCAGTTTCTTTATCCATTCTTTTACTGGGGACACTTAGGCTGTTTCCATGTTCTGGCTATTATGAATAAGGCTGCTATAGCTGAGCCATCTCCTCTGGCCTAATGGGTGCCAGTCTCATTTGCATAATGCATATTGAAATTAGATCAGCTCGAGTCAGTGTCCTGGTGTGAGCCTAAAACAGTGCTTCCTAACCTTCCTCGGGCTGTGCTCCCTTAGTACAGTCCCTCGTATTGTGACACACAAATTTAAAGAATAACAGATTCAGAAACTGCGAAAGTTGTACCAGCTCATTAGTGAGAGTTGTGTGACGTAGTTTGTATCATTTCACATATATTAAAATTAAAAAATATATAATTATACAAATATACACCCAAACACCACACACACACACACACACACACACACAAAGAGAGAGAGAGAGAGAGAGAGAGAGAGAGAGAGAGAGAGAGAGAGAGAGATATTCATGAGTATTTCAGAGTAACAGAGCTTTTACCAGCACAGAACTGTAGACTGCTTCATGTTAATTCTCTCATACTGGTGTGTCTTTACCCTTTTTATTTTGTTTTCAATTCCTTGAGATTATAATACACTATTTCCTCCTTTCCATTCTTCCCTCCAAACCATTCAATTTATATATCAATCTGTTACACATCATGAATTCAGCTTCTCATACTCCTAAACTCCTCTAAGCCATGAATTATTCTGAAGGACTCCCTTGTGCTATAATGCAAACCAAGTTATAATATATATCTGAGCAATTCATGTTTACAAGACATTAATAATAACCAGAGATCAAATACACATTTGAGAGATATTAAACATACATTGGAAACAAAGAGGAGTCACAAGAAACATAATATATTCATCTAACAAGATGAGGAGAATCAGGAACATCTATTCAATTCAGACAGGTTACCAATGATGGAACAGAAAAAAATCTAGCTTGGTGAAACAGTATCAGTTAGGGTTGCAAATAAGGGTGGGAAACTTAGGGCTGGCTAGGCCCCTGAAGAAGGAAAATCTCTCTACTCCAGCAACAAGAGATACATTTTAATTACTTAAATTTAATTAAATTAATAAAGTTTAAAAAGTTTAATATATTTAAATTATTAAATATATTTATTTATAAAATATATATTGAGTGTGTATAGTTGCTTATATGTTTTTTATACATATTATATATCTTTAGAAAGGGGCATGGCTTTGGAAGCCCATCTCCCATGGTAACTGTTAACTACCTGTAAATCTTGGAGGATCAGGGCCTTGTGAGCCCACACCTAGTGTTTGTTAACTATCTGTGAATCTTGCTGAGGGGCAGGGCTTCAAGAACACTCTCACCTAGTAAATATCAATAGTTTATACATGCTTGTGGAGAGAAGCAGTCTCATGTACTCCTCTGTATCCCATAATAGAAAGTTAATGGTCCCAGTTTTGTGCATGGCTCCTTCTTTGTGTAACAAGGTAAAGATGGTGTCTTGAACAGGACAGACTTCTACAGCATAACCCGACAGAGGACAATGCCTATGTGTATGCATAAGAAAAAACTTAACAATTAACAATGAACCAATATGCTTTGTGAGACAAGGTGACGAGTTGACTTTTGAGAAACTGGGTATGAAGTTTCCATGGTTACAAAAAGCTGACTTCCTTTATCACCATCTTTTGGGTAGACAAGCCATCAGTTTGTGAGTGCACTGGAAGATACCTGAGGGAAGTAGGTGTGGGTTTCTTGGAAAGAGATTTTCCTCTTCGCTCTATGTGAGGTGCTGTCTCATGAGTTCTGCCAAGCATGATGTGCTAGTGAGGTTGCTCCGGTTAACGTCGTACAGGGAAAAAGTCAAAGCAATTTCAGTGTCTCTGAAAGAGAAAAGGTCCCCAGTGCATCACTGCTGGCTGTCTCAGGGATACATGCATGAAAAGAGGACAGAGGACTCCTTGCCCCCGGGGATCTTGGGATCCCTCCATTTTTCCCTCAAAAGTGGTCATGGATGTTATCGGATTTCTAGATTATTTCCTGCCTCTTCTGTGACATCTCCTTGATTTCAGATGGGGAAAGCTCTGTTGGCATGCAAAAACAAAGGCTTCATAATGGATTATTGTTTATTTTGTGTGGAAGAAATTGTGGTATATGTGTGGCGGGGTGTACGTCTGCATTGCTTGTTAAAAATACACACCATTAGACACGTGTCCTATGGGGATATGTATAATTAAATTCTAATTAAGTGGTAGAATAAAATTCTACAAGTACATTTTAAATATTCTAGAAAAATTTGAAAAGATTTTAGAGTGCTAGCAATGAGAACAAGGTTTGATGTTTTAAATTAGAAAAAAAAAATCCACACTCAAACATTTGCCTCTGAAGCTCTCCTAGAATTGCAACCAAAGACTATAAAACATTCAAACACCAAGGACTCAAATCACCTTTTATTCTGTCTAAATGTTTTTTTTTCTGAAATCAAGTTCAAAACTCCCTAATAATATATGTTAAACCCAAGTAAGCAGGAAGTGCAGGTTAGCAGCTTCCCAAATGAGAAGATGATAGTGACAGTTTGCTCCCTGAACAGTCACCGAAAGCTATAGCATTGGAGCACCATCTTCAGCCTTCTGGACCAATAGATCTGACAGACATATTTGTGAGGCAGGAGCTATTGAGGACTTGCTTATCCTGTCTTGACAGAGTTTGGCCGTCAACTCTGCCTGTCTCCAAGCTTGCCCATTTTTAGGCAGAATTCTGTCTGTGGCATAAACGAGAACATTTTGCCCGGTGGCTTGTTTGCTACATTTGAAGCCATCTCCATAACGAGGTTCTTTGATGCTCATCATCTTCTTTGAGGTAGGCTGGGTGTTGCCTACAATGACATGTCTCATTGTCGAAGAATCTTTAAACTAATAAAAACATCTTTGAATGTCATATTCTGTAATTGTATTCCTTCTCAAATCCCTGATGGGGTTGAAGACCAGATAGTTTAATTTTACAATTAGGCTTAGTTGTTTAACGGTTAAGATGTTTTTAGGCTTAGATACATGTTTTAAGTGGACAGAGATGGGATATGATAGATACTGATTTACATTCAGATTTTAGAGTCACCAAGATAAGAAACATGTTTTCTCCAAGGTTGCCAAATAAAAAATGGTCAAAAAACTATGAATGTAACATTGATATAATTGCTGATTGTTTTGTGGTTCTTCTTGCTATATGTAGTGTATTTTATATATGTATAGTAATATAAATGTATATATAAAAAATAAAATAATATTAAAGAGAGTTAAGCCCATTAGTATAAGGTAACTTGATATTACATCAATAGAGAAGTAACAAAAAGTTAGCAATCAAGTATGTTGGTTTGTATTTATAGTATTTCATTTATTTCAAGACAGATTTCCTATTTGCATTGAATAGCTATAAGTCTGAGTGAAGCTGGGTGGTGTCTTACACTTCTTTAATACAAGAAACAGCATGACCTGTTGTAGTTTTTCTTACAATTCAGGAAATATGGATGCCAGTAGCTCGGAAACAAATACTATCCTTGAGATAGCATTGGGCTATATTTAGAAGCACTTTAAAATCCATCTTTTTTACTGACTGAATATACTTTTATCAAAAGTACTTCTATTTCTTTTTTTTATGCAAACAGGTGAGCAGGGTCTAGGTTTTAATACTATTTACTGATTTATTTTTTCAAATGTGAAATTAAAACATAATTACATTTCAATTTTTCTTCTTTCATTTTTTTGAGCTTATAATATAATTACAACATGTCTCCTTTAACACTCCACAGCTGAGGCTCAGGGTATGTTGCTGAAGAGGGGCCAGGAAGAGCCACATGATCACGGAGTTTACTGAAAGACTGTTTCTTCATAAAAATGCTTTTCTTGATAACTGAGTAGGTAAGAAATTTTGGGGGGTTAAGTGTAATGAAGGGATAGAAAGGTATTTAGCTGTTTTACTTCACTCATATTTTTAAATTATACAAAGTGATGATAAATAATTAAACACATGGATAAAAGGCTAAATAATCTAAATAAATCTTTATACTAAAATTCTAAGTGGAAAAAATACCTGTTTGCATAATAGTATATCTAGTAGTGTTGTTAGTTCTTATAAATTTATTTTGTTGTTTGTTTGTTTGTTTGTTTTCAGTAGCCGTCTCAGTTACTATTTCATAGCTGTCAAGCAAAAACATGACCAAAACAACTCTTAGAAAAAGCATTTAACTGAAGGATTGCTTACAGTTTCAGAGGATTAGTCCATAATCATCATGGTGGGAAGCAGATAGGTATAGTGCTCAGCAATAGCTGAGAGCTTACACGCTGATCCCAGACACACACACACACACAGAGACAGACACACACACAGAGAGACAGACAGAGAGACAGACAGACAGACAGACACAGAGACACAGAGACACAGAGACAGACAATAGGCCTGGTCTTGGAGTTAAAAAGCTTAAGAGTATGTACCCCAGTTGACACACCCTCTTCAACAAGGTCACACCTCCTAATCCTCCCCCAAAGAGTTCCTGTAACTTGGTTCCAAGTATTTAAACATAAGAGCCTATGGGGGACATTCTCATTCAAACCACCACAGTGGCTATTCAAATGGCCCTTTGTGGTGGATTAGGGTGCGTCTTTGTCATTCCTGCCACTAGATTGATATGTTGAAGGTCTAAACTTTAGTACCCTAGGATGCCATCTTATGTGGGACTACAGTTGTTGTAGGAAGAATGAGTTAAAGGTCACATTGGGTTAGGCTGTGAGCCCTTGCCTAGTAGTATGCATACAATCCTGGGTTCAATCCCCAGCACCTAAAAACAAAATAAGAAAAGGAAAAGATAGGAAAAACAAGAAATCAGATTACAGCAGGACATATCTTTAACCCAGCGTGTCTAATGTCATCTTAACATGCAGACAAGGAGTAGGACACACAATTAGAGTGGGGATGCTGTGATTTGAGAATTGCCAGAGCAGGAATAGAAGCCTGGAAAGCCCCCTTCCTTAGGGCTATCAGAGGGCAAATCAATCTGAAAACACATTTTACCTTCCAGAATAAATAGTCTTTTGTTGTTGCTGCTGCTAGCCACCCTGTTTACCCTTTTATTGTGGTGGTCAAAGCAAACGAAAATCCTCTCCACCTCATGAGATGCCGTTATAAATGTGAAATTACAACAAATCATTTCATGCTTAATTCAAAGAGTTAAGTGGATTATCACCTTTCAAAGAAAGGTTTTGAATGTCTGTTGATGTCCTGTATTCTTTGTCTAAAATCAAACCAATAGTGTCTACCAAATTTCACAGTTCCCAACCTGAGAGTTATTATTACTGATACTATCTTGCTATATGTATTATGGAAAATTTGTGACAAAAACTGCTTCTAGTCAAATAAAAAATTGTCATATGACTCGAGGTTTCCTTTTGACATGCATTAAAAAAAAAAGACTGTAATTTACTACTTGAAAGAAACATAAGGGGCTATAAAAATGGGTCCATCCATGAGTGCTTGAAGGCCCTGGTTTAGTTCCCAGAAGTCATATGGAGGCTCATAGGCATCTGTTACTCCCGTTTTAGGGAATCTGATGTCTTCTTCTGGCATCCACTGACACCACTTATGCACGCGGTGATGCACATACATGCAGAGAAAACACTCAAAGAAAAGCTTCTGTAAGGCAAAGGACACTGTCAACACAACAAAATGGCAGCCTACAAACTGGGGAAAGATCATTACCAACTCTACGTCTGAAAAGCGGCTAATATAAAGAACTCAGAGAACTCAGAAAATTAAAGACCAACAAACCAGATAACCCGATTTAAAAGTGGGTACAAAGCTAAACAGAGAATTCTGCTCGGCTTCATTAGTCATCAGGGAAATGCAAAGCAAAACGACTCTGAGATTCTGTTTTACACCCCTCAGATTGGCTAAAATAAAAAAAAAAACTCAAGAGACAGCACACGCTCGTGAGGATGTGGAGAAAAGAAACACTGTTCCGTTGCTGGTGGGATCATCATCTAATCTCCTTGCAGAATGTTTCTCAATATCAAGTCACAGCTTGAGTTGGGGAAGTCATTAATCTCACTTCACTCAAATGACACTCACCGTTCTTTTTCCAGTCTGATCAGCCTATTCTCTTCCTAGAGTGATGGGCCCCACCCACGACCTCATAGCTAGTTTACCATGCATAGCAATATCAGCTGTATTGTCCTGCTTCATTACGAGCGCATTTCACTCGTTATAGTGTTATCATAAGAGTGCATTCTTAACTCTAGATAATTAAAAAAAAAAAAGTAGTATTCTATTCACTCAAATCAACCTATTTTTCAGCAAGCCTCCCTTATGGACTTCTTTTCCTAGGTCAAGCTTGAACTTTCTTCTGCCTCAGTGCCGCATGCTAGAGTTAATTTGTTTGCTCCAATATGTCAATGATATTCTGCTTCGGTTGTGTAAACTGTACCAAATATCTCACAAAATTCTTCCTGAGCTGACCGCAACTGTGTCAACTCTGTACCTACTTCTTTCCACCTTCTTTTCTGCTGCTCCTCCTTGTTCCTACTCTGCAATCCATTCCCCCACGAGGACCTTACTGTCAGCCACTGGTTCACTCTTCTGTAGATGACATAGTAATTCCTTCACTCACGTTTTTTGTCTTTGCTTAGCATAATATTTTTATGTGAGCTCTAAGTCCCTCGCTCCTTTAGAAGCAGCCGGCATTGACGTGCATACCCTCGCCCCCCCCCCCCCGTTTGTTGTATATTACTTTTACTCATTGTGATGAAATACTCTGAACAAAGCAACCTAAGGAAGGGTTGTTTGTGTCTCACACTTCAAGAGTACAGTTCATCCCGTTACAGAGGCAGTGCGAGTGGAAAGAGCTTAGAGTACCTGGTCACCTTGTGTCCATAGTCAGGAAGCACAGGGCAGTGGGTGCTTATACAGGCCTCTCTTTCACCTTTATGTACACCTTTATGTTTTGTTTCAGTGTTTCCCAAACGTCAAGTCATCACTTAAAACATAGAATACGACCAATAAATATTTGTTGAATAAATGAAAATAAATCTCTTTTAAAATTAGTAATTTAATTTCACTTTCTTAGTTGTTGTGAAAAATGTGGCTTCCTACGCATATTCAGCTTTATATAATAGCAATATTCTTGCCATTCTCATTCCCTAAAGATTACATGAAACACCTTAACATGCCACCATTTTATATTTTATACTGTACAGCATATTTTTTCTAACAAAAATGTGGGAACTAGCAGCTACATGTGGCGACTTGAAGTGACTCAATCATGCATTCATTCAGTTACATATGTAAAATGACCACATGTACTTAGAAGTGATGATGTTCTTTGTTTTTTGTTGTTGTTGTTTTGTTTTGTTTTTAAGATGCTGCTTGCTAGATAATTCCAGACCATAGAAACTGGAAACCTCACATTGGTGACTTCATGGCCTTGTTAGGTCAGAAGTGAATAAGCAGCTCTGGGTGAGAGTCTCCGTCTGTTTGGTATCATGGTGTCAGCAATAGCTGATGTTTCTGAAACCTTGATTGGGACTGATGGATCCCTTTATATGTTGGATCGCTCAAATGGCCATTGCCTAGGGGCCTTAGTTTGTCCCTGTGAATCTTCATTTTGTCATAAAGTCACAATTGTTAAAGTCAAGCAGAGAGAGGGGGTAAGTGGAGAGAGACAGAGAGACAGAGATGGATACCGAGACAGAGAGACAGAGACAGAGAGACAGAGACAGAGAGACAGAGAGACAGAGAGACAGAGACAGAGACAGAAGCGGGGTATGCCAGGTTATCTTGACTGAAGACACATTCTATCAAGTTCCCTTTCATTTTGTTATGAGTGTGTTATTAAAGCTCTCCTTCTACCCCAGGAAGGGGGAGTGAGAACATCATTTAACAGTGCCCCTTGTGGGAATCTCCTTCCCTTTGTTTCATGTTCTCACTGTAGAGTGGTGCCTGGTCTGTCTCCATTCTCTTCTCCTCAGTCCCTTCTGCAGTTCCTGGAATAGTGACTGGCTTGACTTGTGGCACAGAAGGAGAAATTGGTGAGTGTTGCATTATCTTTCTTTCCTCACACACGCCTGCTCACAGATTTCTCCCTGTCCCTGAGAACTGATGTGTCTCTCAGGTATGCTGTGTCTCCACACCAGTGAGTTCTCTGAGACTGGGTACATCCGATAGAGAGATGCAATACTAAAAATACACTTCAGATGAAAGTCTTTGTCTCCAACATCTCTTTCATTATATAAGGTAATGTTTTGACTTCTGTCTTCGCACTTCTCTGTTTTTAAATTGGCGTTGGCAGGCAGGAAAAGTGATGCTATTCATTGACCTTATATTGATTGTCAATATGACTATTAGATGAGGTACACTAAAACAAACAAACAAACAAACAGAAAGCATAATGCAAAGCAGACATGTAAAAAGGCTAAAGTAAGAATGAAGCTAGAAGTAATGTATCTAGGAGAAGATTTTCTAGATGAAAGGAAATTCACCACTAAAATAGTAACTAATGTAAAGTCAATCTAAGGCAAAGGGACACTATATAACACACAACACACACACACACACACACACACACACACACACACACACACACAAAGTAAGCATCAAAAAGACATTGTGGTACTTTTTATGAGGAAAATTTCAGCGTGCCAGAAGAGCTATGATTACTTTTACGATAATGAACAAGATTAATAAATATATGTGTAGACCAAAAACTCAGACAGCAGGAAGCTATCGTACAAGATACAGGTAGAAAAATCAGAACATCTACTGGTACCAAATTTCTACGCATAGGGACAGGAGGTGATGTCACGGGGTGGGTGACACCTTCAGTGCAATCGTTTGATTGCTTGAAAGATTTTAAGTCAGTGAAAGAGAAAGATGGGTAAGATCAGCATCGAGTGGAATAATGAGACTAGGGCCGTAAAACCACCAGAACCAGGGCACTAAGAGGAAGAGATATTTGGGCAAGTGTCAGTGTGGACGTAATACCCTCTGGCAGATACACTGAAAAAAAATTTAAATCTGGGGTGCAACTGCCTATTATAGTAGGAAAGCATTTCCCTCAAGGGAAAAACGATGATTTCCTAATTTTTCTAAAATTCCCATTCAAAGATGGTGAGCAATAGTGGGCTGGGTGATAGAGCTCTTCCCTTGACTATGAAAATGACCAGAGCTCTAGACTGGCCATGGAGATGGTGCTCCTTCATGCCAATGTGGTCAAGAAAAGAGGGGGAAAGATGTCAGATTTCCGTATCCCGTGGGGATAATGGAGCATTGTGGTGTAATTTAAATGTCAAGGTCTGAGAGAGACTTACTATAGCAGGTTAAAGTATGCAACTCAAAGAAAATGAGGGAGAAAGCAGGCATTGGCGACGAGAGGCTGAACTTGGCAACTGAAGGGAAAAGGGAATGAAAGGAGAAAGGAGCATATAGAGAAAGGAAAGGAGCATATAAAGAAAGGAGCATATAGAGAAAGGAGCATATAGAGAAAGGAGCATATAGAGAAAGAAAATTCACATTCACACCGCAGCCTGCCATGTTTTATTGAGTAAATCTGTCACATTGCCAAGTCAGAAAAATCATTTGTGTGCCTTCTAGAATCCAGTGACTTCTTGCCAAAGCAATAGTGAGCTTACTATAATGTTCTCTCTGGGACTATCAGTGCCTCAGCCATATTGGCTTTATGATCACTTTATGACTAATAGTATTTCCAAAGAGTTTACATTTGTCGGCTAAGAATAATAATATCATTTTTAGAACCATGTGCGGCATTCATCCAATGGTTTGGTTATTCACCTTTGCCTTTTCAGGAATTTATTTCATTTTTTATATGCAATTTCTCCAAAGTACTGAGTTAAGCAAGCTTGAATCTTTTTTCCCCCATTTAAGAGAATTGCTTATACACTAAAAGGTTCAATCTCAGAGAAAAAAAGATGTAAGTATGTAGGCTCAATTTTCTTAGCAAATATATTTTATTACGAACTTATTAACCAAGAGTAGGTCACTTATAACCTGACTAACCAAAACAATGGGAGAAGAGGATTAAAGGAGACAATAACAAAACCTTAAGGATATCAGTTATGAGGAGCGATTCTCCTGGCGTAATCAGCAGGATTTCTTCTGGAGTAACCTGGAGTAACCAGAACCAGGAACCTCAGCAGGAGCCCAGAGGCCTGAAGCCTTCCTTCAAGTGGTTCTCTCTAGGAGTGTCTCAAAATGGAGCAATGAACAGCCAAAACTATCTCAAGTCTCCAAAAGCCCCACCTCCAGTTTTGGGCTCATTTATTTATCTCCTCCCAGAGTCTGTTCATGGATCTTTTCAGCTGGCAACAATCAAGCTCCCGCGTGAGGTGGTTGGTCTTCTAGTGGATTAACCTCACCTGTTCTCTCACAAGACCATTCCCCATGCCACACTTGGGATCATAACAAAAACAGGTTTATCTCTCCTTCATAAGTCTAAAAACCATTTAGTGCCTGAAACTATGTTAACAGTAAACATTTGCTATGTTAGTCACTATGATTTTTTAAAATATATTTTGTGAGTTACTATGATTTTTAAGGACAAAACCATGAAACTTGGTTGATGCCAATTGTTTACTTTAAAATAGCAGGGCAAAACAATAGTCTTTCAGCCTCATATTTACATTTAGGTAGAACTTGCTCCAGTCAACTATAATTATTCCCAATTATTCATTGCATGACTATTACAAGGTTGTCCTATATTAGAGAATTTGTGTGTATGTCTATCCTAATGTGGATGCAGATGCATATACAAATATTTGCATATATGTGTGAGGTCAGAAGTTAACCTTGGATATCTTCCCTCAAGTACTACACACATTTTCTTATGACAAGATCTCTCTCTGGCTTAGCACTTTCCAAATAGGCCATGATGGCAGGCCACGCCCCCAAAGATTTGGCTGTCTCCTTCTCCAAAGCAGTGGATAACAACTGCACACTGCCATCTCTGAGTTTCTGTAGACATGATACGGATCAGACTCAAGACCTCATCCTTGAAGGCAGACATTTTATCAAAAAGCCTTTTTCATATCTCAGAATTTTAAAAGAACGACAGCTGCAATGGCTGAAATACCCTCATTTAAGTAGTCATTACAGAGAACTCTAAAAGGAAGATGCTAAGGTAACGTCATCCAGTTGTTTTAACAGTAACTGCCCTCACCACTACCATCTTCTAAGGTCTTGCTCGAACATCCCTCTAAGCTCTGCTTACAGATTTCAAAGGTTTTTTTTGTTCAGCGTTTCAGAGTCTTCAAGATTTCTCTAAAACACAACATGATCAGGTTCTTGACAGCAGTGCCTCACTTTTCTGTTACTTGTCTGTTGCTGTGATAAAACACAACAAAGGTGATTTATGGAAGAGACAGCTTGTTTGGTCTTATGGTTCCAAAGGGATGGGTCCTTCCATTGTGGCAGAGTGGGAACGTGGCAAAAACGGTAGGCACGGCAGCAAGTACAGGGGAGCTGAGAGTGTGCATGTTCTACTTCCTTCAGCAGGATTGTGCTTCCGGAAACCCTCGATCTGAGCCTCCACAGTTCATATGCAGTCAAGATGAAAACTAGTATCAGCCATCACAGTAATGAAGTCAATTGTGGTACTTAAATCGTTTAAGGAGAATCTTACAATAATCAATAAACAATGACTTTCTTTTGGTTAAGTTTGGGAATCAATGGCTGTGATGTGCTTGGAAACCTGTAAAGCTCTCTGCTGTAATATTAAGTATAAGAAACCCTACCTAAAACTGCATTTTCCTTCTTTAAATCCACTGCTTTATAAACCCATTGGCTGCCTGAGAACTGTTCTTATGGCATCTGTACTAATATCTTCTATGACCCAATTTGAGAAAATCCATATGGTCTCAAGAATACAGTTAATGTCCTTCATATGAATCTTGAGGGAGTCAAGCAGCTGTTTCAAGAGTGGCACTGGTTTCTGCCAGCACCTTGAACAGTCTATACATCACCCAACTACTAACCATTGAAAATGGAAATTGTTGATTGGTATAAATGTATTATGATTCTTTACCATAAATAAATACTTTATAATCTATTTTTAAGCATTCCAATTCCTGATGCATTCAAGCGACATCACATCACAGATGAGGAAAAATACAATGAAAAAAAACTTACCACCAATCCTCACACCATCAGAACAAAGTATATGTGTTTACCTGTTCCTATCCCTACAGCATTTACTCAGATCAAAAAGCCACAAAGACTCCTGGTTCTCCTAACCTCACTCTCCATCCCTCTACTGCTCCATCCATTCCCGGGGATAAATATCCTGGAGAATATTGCATTTTGCCCTTGGGATTTCTGACAGTCTGTAGGTCATCCATAAGCACAGAGTATGGAAATGGAGTTGTATGGTTATATTATTTTTCGACACTTTTTCCCCTGAGGAATTAGCTGAGATCATTCTGCATTTTCTCCATTCCCACACTCAGTCCCACACACAGTACATTACCATCAACGGAGTATGCAGAAAGATCAGTTGATAGTTTCTTAATGGGAGATAATAAAGAGCATCTATCTTGATAAGCTAGAATCACATGAAAGAATCTAAAATCATAGGTCTCAGGCATCGTCACATATAACTAATTTCCCTCATGTTGAGTATTTACACCTTGATTCTAAAATTTTTGTTCTTTGTTATATATGAAGACATTTTGACTTGGAACAATTATAGTCATTTAAAAATATTCTGTTTTTTTTTAATTTGCATTTCTCTGATGAGTAGTGACACTGAGTATTTCTTGAAGTGCTTCTTGGCCATTCAAGATTTCTCTATTGAGAATTCTCGGTTTAGCTCTATACCCCATTTTAAAATTGGATTATTTGGTTTAGTGATGTTTAATTTTTTGAGTCCTTTATATATTGTGGATATTAGGCCTTTGTCAGATGTAGGGTTGGTCATGACCTTTTCTCAATTTATAGGCTGCTGTTTTGATCTGTTGACAGTGTCCTTTGCCATACAAAGGCTTTTCAGTTTCATGAGGTTCCATTTATTAATTGTTGATCTTAGAGCCTGAGTTGTTGGTGCTCTATTCAGGAAGTTGTCTGCTGATGAGTTCAAGGTTGTTTCCCGCTTTCTTTTCTGGAAGATTCAGTATTTCTGGTTTTATGTTGAGGTCTTTGATCCACTAGGACTTGAGTTTTGTTCAGGGTGATAAATGTGC
Organism: Acomys russatus; assembly: GCF_903995435.1. NCBI lineage: Eukaryota > Metazoa > Chordata > Mammalia > Rodentia > Muridae > Acomys > Acomys russatus. Next base: position 1,611,760 of record NC_067166.1, read on the forward strand.
ATCTATTTACATTTTTCTTCATGGAGACATCTAGTTAGACCAGCACCCTCAGAATGGCTAAGATAAAAATTCAAGTGACAGCACCACATTTTGAGAAGGTTGTGGGGAAGGGAACACCCCTCCCCTGCTGGTGGGAGTGCAAACTATGTACAACCACTTTGGAAATCAATCTTGCGCTTTCCCAGAAAATTGGGAATAGCTCTGTACCCAGCTATACCACTCTCAGACATATACCCAAAAGATGCCCCAGTATACAAGATGGACATTTGCTCAACTATGTTCATAGCAGCTTTATTCATAATTGCCAGAGATTGGAAACAACCCAGATGTCCCTCATCTGAGGAACAGATAAAGAAACAGTGGTATATTTACACAATGGAATACTACTCAGCTATTTTTTAAAGGAAATTATGAAAATTTCAGGCAAATGGATGGAACCAGAAGTGACCATCATCCTGAGTGAGGTAACTCAAACCCAGAAAGACACACATGGTATGTACTCACTTATAAGAGGATATTAGCCATACAGTACAGAATAACCATACTACAATTCACAGACCCAAAGTAGCTAAGTAACAAGGGGGGCCTTAAGGGAAGATGTTTGACTCTCACTCAGAAAGGGAAATAGAACAGACAGGGGAAGTGGATGAAGAGAGGAATCAGGATAGGAGACTTGTGTGGTCGTCAGTTGGTTGACAGCTGGAGGCAGTGACAGCTTCTCTCTTTGAATCTACCAGTGGTGTAGAAATGAGAAGTTGGGACCCTTGAGCCCTTCTTTCATCTCTGCTTGATTCTTGTTGGAACCATTTTTTTTTTATGTATAGTCAAGGCAGGTATCTACAGCTGCTGAAAACTTGTGACTGCAAAGGTCATGTCTTGCGCAGATGTGATTTCACAGCCCCCTCTCCTTTTCTATCTTGTGTACATGCTCCAACATACACAATCAGAAAACCGAAGCTAGAACCCACACGTGATAGGGAACGTCCAGGGGTGTGTTGTTTTTCTGTGCCACAGCAAGCTTGCGCAGTATAATTCATTTCATCTCCATCCATTTACCTGAAAGTTTTATAAATTTCATTTTATTACAGCTGAATAGAATCCCATTATATTCAGAGTGCATTTTCATTGCCTACTGCTCAGTTGGTGTATGTCTAGGCTAATGCTATTTTATAACTATTTTCAACACAGTGGCAATGTACACAGATGAACAGGTGTTACTATAGCAAGGTCAGCTGTCCTTTATACGTCTATGAGTGGCGTCTACTTTGTTGAGCATTTTTGCACCCATGTTTATAAGAGATACATTTGTGTCTATCTCCCTCGTCCTTTTCTTTGTCATTATCTGATTTTTGGTGCTATAGTAATGTCTGCTTCCTGGGAGACTGGGAGTTTTATTTCCCTGTCTAGTTTTTTTAAGCATTTTGAGTAACATTTATTGTAGTTGTGATTTAAATGCTGGGTAGAATTCAACTGTGGATCCATCTGAACTCTTTTCTTAATTCCCACTTTCTTCTTCTTTTTTTTACAATAGATCTATTTACATTATTCATCTGTGCCATTTCTAATTATTTTTAATGTAGGCACTTAGAATTATAAATTTCCCTCTTAGGACTGCTTTCATTGAATCTCAGAGGTTTTGGGGTGTTATATTTTCATTTTCCTTTAATTCTAAGAATTTTAAAACTTCCTTAATGGTTCCTTTAATGGTCCATTTAAATATAATGTGATTTAATAGCCACAAGTTTGTGCATTTTCTTGATTTTTTTTTTTTTTTTTTTTTTTTTTTTTTTTTTTGGTCCTAAGAGTTATTTTACTGTGGTCTAATAGAATGCATGAAGTTATTTCAGTTTTTAAAATTTTGTTGAAATTCTCTTTGTGTCACAGCATGTGATCTATTTTACAGAAAACTCTATGTGCTGCTGAGAAGAATGTACGTCAGGGTAAAATATTCTTCAGATGTCAGTTAAATCCTTTTGCTATATGGTGCCAATTACTGCCAGTTTTTCTCTGTTTATTTTGCCCGTATAACCTGTCAGTTAGTGAAAATGGGGTGTTGAGGTCACTTAGCATTATTATGTTAGGGTTAATAGGGCTAATCTGTATCTTCATGCACGCTGTAGTTTATTCTTTGAATTTAAGTGTACCCATGTTTGGTGTACACGTATTTAGAATTTCAGTCTTGGTAGTTTGTTCCCTTGTTTAGAATGAATTGGCCTTCTTTATCTGTTTTGATTAGTTGAACTTCAAATATATATATTTCAGATATTAGAGTAGCTACATCTACCTGTTTCCTGATTCTACTTGCTTGGATTTTTTTCCATAATTTTTACTCTAAAGTAATGTCTTTCTCGAAGGTGAGATGTGTTTGTCATAGGCAGCAAAACGATGGATCCAGTGGGCTTGACTCTGTGTTTCATGAGGGAAACTGAAGCTACTAATATCCAATTATCTTTCAAAAGTGTTTCAGCTGCTGCCATTTGGTTGATTTTGTGGTGTTTGCCTTATTAGTTTGACTTTGCATAACTACTATCCAAGCGTCACGTATTTTATTCTCTGACATCTTCAGGGTGCACTCATCCTCCCTTTCAGTCTGAAACAGTGTTCCCGGTGCTCTTTGTAGTGCTTGTTTGGTGGCCGTAAATCCCTTTGGCTTGCTTTTTTGTTTGTTTGTTTTTTAGAAAGTTTAAATTATGCCAGGTTAAGTCCTCTGGGTTGGCATCTACGTTCTTTCAAATCTTGCATCACATTGCTCCAAACTCTTCTGACCTTTAAAGTTTCCATTGAGAAATCAATTCTTATTCTGAGGGGCCTGATTCTGTATGTAACTTGGATCTACAAATTTCAAGACCCATTCTTTATTCTGTATATTTACTATCCTTTTAAAAACATACTTAATTTTGCAGGCATGAATATTTTGTTCACATGCATGTTTATACACTACATGTGTGCCTGATGCCTGCAGCAGACAGAAGAGAGTATTGGATCCCTTAGGATTAGAATAACAATCTGTGAGCTGTCCTATGGGTGCTGTGAATTGAAACTGGGTCTTCTGGAACTGTTCTTAACCAGTATCTCTCCAGTCCCCTTTTTTCTATTTTTTATTAATTAACTTTTTATTCACTTTACATCTTGGGTGTAGCCCCCTTCCCCATCTGCTCCCAGTCCTATCCTCCTCCCCTATTCCTTGGAAAGGGGGATCCCCCCATCTAGTCACTTCTGCTCATCAAATACCATTGAGACTGAGCTCATCCTCTTCCTCTTTGGCCTGGCAAGGTAGTCCCATCAAAGGGAAATGATCTAAAAGCAAGCAACAAGAGAGCATGTCAGATACAGCCCCTATTCCCCTTACTAGTGGACTCACATGAATCCTGAGCTATCCATCGGGCACATCTAGGTGGAGGACCTAGGTCCAGTCCATGCATAGTCCTTGGTTGGTGCTTTAGACCCCGGCTCCTCTGGGCCCTGGTTAGTTTGCTCTGTTGGTCTTCTTGTGGAGCTCTTGTCACCTTTCTGTCCTTTTATCCTTCCACTAGACTTCCTATGTCTTGCCCAATGTTTGGCTGTTAGTCTCAGCATCTGTTTTAAACTTCTGGGTAGAACCTTTCATAGGACAACTCTAATAGGCTCCTGTCTGCAAGCATAACAGTATCTTCAATAGAGTCAGGAGTTGGCTGTCTTCCATGGGGTTGGGGCAGGCATTGGTTGGACATTCCCTCTATTTCTTCTCTCTCTGTTCTATCTTTATCCTTGCACATTGTGTATGCAGGGTAAGTTTTGGATCAAAGTTTTTGTGGGTGGGTTGGTGTTCTCCTCCCTCCAATAGGAGTCCTGTCTAGTTAGAGGGTGCCCTTTTCAGTCTCAATGGCCTCTGATGCTAAGAATCTCAGCTATAGTCCACCTCATAACCTCCCAGAGGCCCATTCTGACTTAGGTCTCCAGCTTATCACAGACCCAAAATTTCTCTTTTCTCTTAAGCCTTCTGTTCTCCCATCCCTGCTCTTCCCAGGTCTGATCTCCATCCTTATTTCTTACTGCACTTCCTCTCCTACCTTGTTTCCTCTCTTCAATCACTACTCTGTCTATTCCATTTCCCCTTCTGAATGAAATTTAAGCATCCTCCTTTGGATCAGAATTGGGAAACAACCTAGGTGTCCCTCAACCAAAGCATGGACAGAGAAAATGTGGTACATTTACACAATGGAATACCAGTTATTCATTAAAAACAAGGAAATCATGAAATTTGCAGGCCAATGAATGGAACTATAAAATATCAATCTGTGTGAGGTAATTCAGGCTGAGGAAGACACACATGGTATGTACTCACTTATAAGTGAATTTTAGCCACTTAATACAGAATAAACATACTATAATATACAGACCCAAAGAAGATAAGTAACATGGAAAATTCAGGGGTTTAACTTTAATATAAGACAAGGAACTTCTTATGTTGTCCTGTCTTGTGTTCTATCTGCCTCTTGCACATGGATAAGCGTTACTTTCCCCAGATTTGGGAAGGTTTCCTTCATGAGTTTATTGAAGATACGGTCTATACCTTTGACCTGAAATTTTCTTCTTTTGTGTCCCTAATTGGTAGCTTTGGACACTTCATGGGGTGTCAAAGTACCCACGTAAATCATTCATGGATTAAAAAAAATACATTTTATTTTATTGAGTGACTCATTCTTCAGTCTTGCCTAACATGCTAGATAGTCTGTCTTCTACACAACCCATTCTGCTGGTGAAGCCTTCCATTGAGTTTTATTAGGCATATTGAATATTTCATTTCCAGTTTCATTCAAGTTTGTTTTTATTCGATATTTCCCTTTATTGAATTCAGTTTTCATATCCTGAATTGTCATTATTTCATTCAGCTGTTTGTGTTTTCTTATATTCCCATTTTAAGTTTATTCTTGTCTTGTTTAAGTTCATCGGGGGTGTTTATTGGTGTGTTCTTTTAATTTGTTGAATTTCTTGAACATGTTTATAATTATTCTTTTGAATTCTACGTCTTGAAGTTCATCTAAGCTATTCTCCACAAGAACAATTAACACAACACTGGGATAATTGTGGGTGATGTATTGTTTTGGTTTTTTTCATAACTCATATTGCTCTTTTGTCTTGCTGAGGAACTTGGGCATTTGAAGTTAGTTTTTAAAAAATGTGTTTTGATATGAGTTGTTAGCCCACCGGATTGACGAATTCAGGTGGAGTTGCAGGCTGATTGGTCTGTGGGATGACTCTGAGGCCTAGAACTAAGGGAAGTAGGTCTCTTAATAATTAGCATGGGCAGGTTAAGAGTATCCAAATGCAGAGAATTGGTCCATATATAATGGGAGGGCCGCAAGTGGTGAGGAGACAGAGAGGGTTCTCTTTGTGGGACTGGCCACACAGGCTGTATCTTTTAAGAGGCTCCAGGTAGAAGATGGAAGAGCTGAACTTGAAGATGAGTCAGGTCTATAATCAGGGGCTGGCCCTATCAGGTGGATCTTGCCATGGACACAGTGTGGCATGATCTTCAAAGGGTCCTAAGGAAAATAGGTATACTTCAACAGACCAAGAAAGAGAAATATGGACACCTAGTCAGCAATGCAATTTGTTTGGGTCTCAGGAAAGGCAGGTATAGTTTTCAGCAACCGATGTTGGAGGAAATACAGGGCTCTACCTAGGATCAGCTTTGGCTTAGACTGCTGGAAGATTCAAGTAGGGTGTTGGGTAGCTTATGGGGGAATAAAGAAAGAGACCTAGCGGATAATGTGTAGTCCTGGGTAATGTATGCAGGGAGTTGGGATAATAATCATTTATAACTATCAAGGAAGAGTCTGAGAATATGGGAATGGAACCAAGAAAACTTAAAATGGATTTAAAAGCAGTGAGCTTATGAATTTTCTTACAATATGTGATGAAGCACTATGAATCCAGCTACCCTTATCTGTAGAACTGCATGAACCAACTATGTCCTATTTCATTATAGGATATTTAAGCGTATTTTACATAATTAACAATGGAAAGCCTTACTTATCCTGCCACTGAATATGTTTTGTGCCGTGTTAAGGTCTTCAGAGTCTCTCAGATTACATTGACTTTTAAGTAAAGGAAGAAAATGTTTCTGATTCCCTTCAATTTGTTATGATCTGTGCAGAATAATTATATTCTTACCTTTATGTCTGGGCTCATAATGTTTTGTCTCAAATATTTTCTTTTGATTGATCAATTAGTTGTTACGTGTATGGGTGTTTTGCCTGCACGTATTTCTGTGCGCTATGTGTGTGCATGATGCAGTGGAGGCCGGAAGGTGGCATCAGCTTCCCTGAGATGGAGTTACAGTTGGTAGTGAGTTGCTGTGTGGGTGCTGAGAATCAAATCCTGATCAACTGTAAGAGCAGCCAATACTCTTAATCATGGAGCCTTCTCTCTTGCTCACTGGAATATGTTTAAGGCTACAAGGAAGGCTTAATGATAAAGTTAAACATGTCTACTCATTAACTTTGAGATTAAACTTGGAGTAATCAATGTCTATATGACAAACAATGTTCTGCTTGCAAATGTGATTTTAGGCTTGTTAACTTGGCCATATTTAATATTGAAAAAATGAAGTCAGAGAAATAGCTTTTTGTTTTGTTTTTTTGTTTTTGTTTTGTTTTTGTTTTTGTTTTGGGCTGATGCTTAATATATATTCTGATTTTCTGATTTCATTGGCTTATTTAAAAATGAACATATATACCCCAAGAGATGAAAAAAAAACAAAACAAAATAATGCATCCTATGCAAATGAGTGACTGTTTCACAGCTCCTTTAACTGCCTCCCTTTCTCCTTCCCTTTCTTGTATTTTGATGGGAGGCATCCTGTACTTGTGACTGACACCAACACCACCAAAGACATCTTCATGGAAATTTAGAATAAGTCAAATACAAGCCCCCAAATGCAGCAGATGATAACTATAAACAGTATTCCTTCCTGGAAGGTGATGTGCGTGGGTTGATGTGTGTAATGTACATCAAACACGAGAAACTGACCCAACTGAGAGGGTGATGCCCAGGGAAGAACAGTCATTGAGATCAGATGCAACATTTAGAAAAATGTAAAGGAGAACTGGAAAGAAAGAACCGTGTCTGTGGCTCCGAGATAGAGCGGCAGATAGCATGCCTAGGGGGCCTAAATAGAATATCCAATGTGCTCCGGTCATGGTGAAATATGCCTGTAATTCTAGGTCTTGATAGGATGCAGAAGGATTTTAAATTTGATCTATCCTTTTCTTTAGCAGTATCCTGTCTCAAGAAAGAAAGAAAGGAAGAAAGAAAGAAAGAAAGAAAGAAAGAAAGAAAGAAAGAAAGAAAGAAGAGAAAGACAAAACCCAATAAACAAGAGCTGGCCACTGTGCCTGCCTTGCAGAGTAAAAGCAAGAGAAGACAGAGATCGATTCAGTGGCACCTGGTCATGCTGAATTGTGCCATCTGTGTTAGGAGTTGTCTTTGCCCTATGAATAAAAAGAAATCATAAAAAGTTGAAATTTGAAGTGATTACAAGAATTTGATATTAGTAAAATTTATAGTGTGGAAAGAACAATTTAAGGGAATATAGAGAAATCCATAGTAACATCCTAGCACTGGTTCAGAGTAGAGACAGTGCCACTTTAACAATGGGAACTCTAGGGTGGATATAGAGAAAATAAGCCATGTTGAAGGCATCACTGGAGAAGACCCCACAATACCTGTCTTGTATCTAAACTTGAAGCTATAACCTAGAGCAATCTTTAATTTTGAAGAAGTAAAAAAAAAAAAAAAAACTTGAATATCAGCGTGTCAATGACTCTGGTACTATTTCATTTAACTAAGCCTACGTGAAGGAAATAAACGTCTAAACACATACTTTTTGTTCAGCATCAGGCATGCGGCCTGAGCTCCATGTCTGCTTGGGTTGTTTCAGGCACTGCTTGCTCTGAACAAGAACAGATGGACCGTGAGATCAAAGTTCCTAAGGTCCCATTTCTTACTCAGGGGCATCTTAGAGTGCTCAAAGCGAAGCCTGAGCCCAGGTTCAGAGTCTCATGGGGGTAGGGGACAGTGAGGCTACGTTCCCGTTTCCAGTCTTGGCAGGGGTGGGCGTGGGGGGAAGGCCAGTAGGGGAGAGAGAAGTTGTTACTGGTTAGCTCTTTTGTCGGTATCAGATGGCAGTGGAGACTCTGGAGCCCCACAAACCCTTGATGATACCAAAAGTGTTACAGCCCTTTGTGCTGTGGTAAGCGCAGTAGATGGAATGAACAGAAGGCCAAACCCGCTCCGGCCAGAGTGAGACTCAGGCCCACGGCTCTTAACTGGTGGTCAGCACTGAGCTGGAGGTGATGGAGCAGTGGTGCCATTGCTGTCTTGACTGCAGTGGCCTGCAGTGGAAGCCCTGGAAAGTCAACCGTGATTCTTCCCCAGAATAAAGGGAGTCTCAGATGGTGATGGTGCAGTGATGGTGAGCACCAGAGAACAAGTGAGTGTACTAGCCCGCCTTTATTTGTAAACCTTGCTCAGTGTGGATTGGGCTTGTGGGTGAACGTGTCCGATTCAATAGAGCTAAAGCTGTCAGGATACTTAATCTACATAAAGTGGCACAGTACCTCAATTACATGCAGTAACATAGGGTCCAATCACAAGAAGAAAAACAGTACTAATTATCCTATTGGAGAGCAAATATCGTCTATGTATGCTGGAGGCTAGGATCTCCTTAGCATAGTGTGGGGTTTGCTAAACAAGTTTTCATAGCAGGAAATGGTTGGTTCTGTAATCTTCTATGAGGGATGTGTGACCCTTACAAGATGTGGGGTTACCAAATCAGGTGGGGCAAGGACCCTGCTGAGAAAGTGGGGAGTCCACCATCATAGACTGAGTACAAACCGCTATCCAGAGATGTCAGACCTCAACCTTATCCGGCAAAGCCCCGCACATACTGACATGGTAAACATTATCTGTCTTTTTAAAGAAATTTTAGCAAGCCCTCTAGACCTTAGAAGTCTGTCATTATGATGTATGAACAACAAATATGACTTGCTTGGCCCGGGATCTAGGGATTTGCCCTTTCACTGAGTGGACAGTCACTGGTTGTAGTTTTCAATGAAGGCCTTTGACTTTCCTCACTGAGGGGATGACTTCTGTAAAGCATTGTAACTTCATTTAAACATGAGGAATCATTTCCGAAAAAAATAACTGAGCCCCCTTGGCAGTAAAGACTAGTAAACACTTGGCAGTACAGTGGAGACTAGCTGAAGAGAAATTGTTTTTCTAAAGTTACACCACATGTAAGTGAATTCTGGAGGTATTTAAGGTATATCAAGTAACACAGGTGAACCCTGGGTGAATGGGATGGACACAGAATTTCAGATTACATTTGATAGGTAGACAGCGTTACATCAAATACTTTTCTGCTTGTTCTTCAATATTATGTGAAACTTAATTATAAATCCTTCTAATTTTGGTATTTCTCAACAAAATATTCTTTTACTGGGTGACAAAGCGTGCACAAGCCCTACTACTTGTATGGTGCTGTTTTTCTGCCAAGGGAAAACAAGTATCTACTCACTTTAGGCAGGACACCAATGGCAGACCAAGAAAATTATTTCACTTAGGTCCAGCTGAATGACAATACTGAGTTTAATTATGGTTATGTCTCAGAACATGGGTATGCAGTTAAATACAGGAACACAGGCTTATGAGTAGTTGTACCCCCGAATGAAAAGACACTTCTTTCACCAAGCAACTCAGAGTTCCTATAAATCACTGAGCAATGGGATAGCCTCATGAGATCCTGTGATCATGAGATCACGGCAGAAAGTTAACATGTCAGTTCATTTTTAAATTTATGTGTGTATATGAGACCATGTGTGTTCAGGCTTAGTGTGTGCAGGTGCCTGCAGAGGTCAGGCTAGGACTTTGGATGCCTCTAAGTTGAAGTTACAAGACCTGCGAACTGCCCAAAGTATGTGCTGAGAACTCAGGCGCTCTGGAAGAGCAGGAAGTGCTCTTAGCTGGTGTGAGCCGTTTTTTTCCCAGACCCAACGGACCCCATTAATTTTTGTTCTGCTTTTAGTCAGGAGGTGCAGTGCCTGTTCCAATTTCACATCTCAGAGACTTGCTCTGCCCGTTGGACATGTGAGATGCAACTATGACAGACTGAAAGGCAAGCGTATGAAGGCCACACTCCTGGATATTATGGAGCAGTATAGTGTCTCAGGGCAGACTTTCAAGTCTCAGGCTTAGACTTGTCACGTGGAATACAAAATTTAATCACAGGTATCAAGGGGGGGGGTCTTATTTAAAATTACACTCTGTGAAGCAACAGGTCAAAACAGCATGATTGGATAAAAGGAAAATTTTTTAAAACTTTAATCAAAATCAAAATGATTAACTATATTTGAAGATGCCTTTTGAAGGATTTTTGTAAATTAAAAAAACATTATCATGAATGGTTTCTCTCTATTTGAAAAATAACAAAATGAATATTAAATGTATGTGCATTTTGAAGGAAGATAACTACAGAGAAACGTACTTTGGTCTACACTGCCATTTTTACCAACCTTGGTGACCTGCCTTACTTCTTTGCATATAACATTAGCTGTAGACATTTAACAGGCACTTTACAACTGTCCCCTACATGCCATGCCTTGATGCTGTTTCTGCACTTTAACAGAATAGCTGGGAAGACTGTTACCTCAGAGTTAAAGATGTATGATAAGTGAAACTAACAATCTCGAAATCAGCCCTAGGACATCACCTAGCCAGCCATGGTATAGCAGGAAATCATAGCAGGAAAAGACGTTTCCTGTTCTCTTCAATTATCTTACACTTAGATAACTCCACACTGCATACTTTTGAATAACTTATAAATTACATTATTGTCACTATGGATACTACAACAAGAGACTTAATTGCTGCCATATCTTTAAAATCAGGTAACTTTTCTCAGTCTTGTGTACTAAACACAGCTCCATCTCTGCGTGCATTGTCTGGCTTTGAAGTAATCCTGTTTCCTGGGACAAGCTCCTTCCCCATTAAAACTAACTTCTCATTTGGCTTTGGATTTACCTGAAAAACTACCATGTGAAATAATCTGCTTCTAGAAACAAAAAGAAAATGATCAAGATTCCCGAGGGGCTCTCTACAAATTGTATTACAACTGTCAACAAAGTTTTGGCACCATTAGTGTTGTCTGTTGGATGAGGGAATCTCTGCTGCCTGAGATACCGTTTATCAAGAATGACCAAGGCACATAAGAAAGCAAGTTTCAGTGCCAAGAAGGCATGAATACTGGAGGTTCCACTGAGCAGCTGAAACCAGCCTAAAATTATGCCATATTTTATCCAAAGTTTTTTATGCTAATGTGGGTACATATTGTTTCTGTTATGCTAGTTCAATAGTCCTTTAGCTTTCCCTCCAGGCCCAACATACTCTATTTTGTTTGAAGTGAGATTGCAGTAAATCCTCCTGTGGGCTCACTTACATATTCCCTAATCACCCTTCGGTAAGTACTGTTAAAATGTTCATATATTAGATGACACTAATAAGAAACAGGAACGAAGCCAACGGATATTTTTCTCGAGAATGTAGAGTTTGGCATATTTTTGTATTTCCAAATGTTATTTATTTGTTTAGAGATTATTATCTTTTAAAAGCTTGTAGGGCAAGTCTGTGGAATTCCATTGGATTTTGTGTTTAACTTCACCAGTTTGAACATGGGAAGCCGTTGAAGAGCATTTTTCTCGGTCTCCTTCCTACGTCCAGTAACCTGAGGCAAATATCTCAGCACCTCTAGACTTTGGCCACCTTACTTAGCAATTGCTGCAAATCCTCTCTGTGAGATACAGTGTATGCTGTTGTCCACGACTGTTCAAGTACTCTGTAGTTAGAGTAAATATGGGGACACAAAAGTCCTTTGTAGGACTACTTAATTAAAACATTCTCCTGTGAAATGAAAAAATATATACTCCTAATGTTTTATTGTGGGCTTATACATAAAAAAAACCCAAAGCATTTCAAGAATATTTTATTTAATATGGACCTTTATTATTAAGCAAACCCATATCCTTTTAACTGTTTGTCTCATATCTCACAATTAATACCAACCCTTTTGTACCTTTTCCACTCTACACCAATTTCTGTGTCGAGGAAATCAAGATTTTCTTTCCTCAAATGTCATGTGGGTTCTATATGGTAAAGAAGATTTATTTAAATGTGACTTCAGACATTCAGTTCTGCTTGACCTACTGCCATTATTTATTTATTTGCAGTTCCATGCTCTTAAGTTTTAAAAAAATATTTATTCTTTGGTAACTTCATATAAAAATTCAATGTGTGTGTAAATCACCAACTCTTCCAAAACCCCTTCACCCCACTACCAACTCCATGTCTTCTTCTTCCTCCTTCTCCTCCTCTTCCTCTCCTCCCTCCTCCTCCTCCCTCTTCCTCCTCCTCTCTTGTCCTCCTACCTCCCTCCTCCCTCCTCTTCCCTCCTCCTCTGTCTCACTCTATATCCTCCTCAATCTGACTAGTGCTGCCCATATGTATACTGGTTGGGGCTGTCCACGGGAGTTTGAAAAATCTCTCATAAGGCCACACTACTAAAGTAAACCATGTCTCTCTCCTAGCAGAGAACATGGCTAATAGCTCATGATGCATGTATGGGCCTCATGGCCTCCTCCTTTCTCTGTGTTGGATGCTGACTGGCTTGGTCTTGTGGAGGTTTTGGGTTGACAACTATGGTACCAGTGAGTTCCTGAAGTAACAGGCAATTCATGTGCCAAAGACATATTCTGGAATATTCTCTGACTCTGGCTCTTACAATTCTTTTTTTTTTTTTTTTTTTTATGAGAGTGCCACTATGTTCAGTCCTGCGGCATTGCAGTTTGACTTGAATGCTGGGATGGGGACAGCTCCAGTAGTGTTTTTATTATTCAAGTTTGTTGTAGCTATTCTGAATCTTTCATGTTTCCATATGAATTTTGAGCCAATTTTTCAATTTTTATAAATAATTTCATTGGGAAATCACACTGCATTTGTAGATTGACTTTGGTAAAATGGTCATTTTTACAGTATTAATCCCAGCAACCCTAAAACATAAAAGGTCTTTCCACCTTCTACTACTGTCTCCAATTTCTTTCTTTGGCATCATAAAATTCTCATTGTACAACTCTTCTTTATCCGTGGCTCAATAATCCTATGCCAAGACTAAGCCTTTGAAAGGGTGGTTACAATATTTTCAAAAGCTTGCAATTGTATAATCTATGTCTCTCTCATGGTCTGAAGCTAGCACCATTGTTATAAGGTGTGCATGGTCAATTTAAAATGACCACTGAGGTACAGACGCCAGCCTGTACCTCAGGCTGGGTGGTTTGGTGGTTGTCTGCTTTTGTAGTTAGTGCATGCCATGTCAATGACACCAAGATATGAAGACAGAGTGTCTGGAACAGAGTCAACTGTTGCCGTCTTGTTCATGCATTGATGACACTTTTAGGGATGAGGCTGTTGTCTGGCATAGGAAGTACTTCCTTCCTTAGCACACATGCATGTTTCTAGTTTCACATTTCATATTAGCATCCCTTCAAAGTTTTTATATCAACAATTTAGCCAGACTCTGTGCTGGAAGGAAATAAAGAGGTGTATTTTTTCAAATTAATAACAGTCAACTAAGTAATATTGTTACATCTTTATCATTTGAGATTTCTCAAAATTAAAAATAATGCTAAGAGTTACATGGGAAAATTAAGGATAAATGTTAGTTTGGGAAGCAGAAACACTTTATTCTTTCAGATCCAAGAAAAGGAGTCCATTACAAAGATGTAGGAAGGTTTGCATGGAAAATAAAGAAGGTGAGACTATTAATTCTGAAAGCTGATTAGCAGAAGCAGATGAGACACTTAGGAGAGATGCCTCCTTACTGACAGTTGCCCCAAATTCATTCTCTTTCACCACTTGTCTCTTACTCCTTATCTCTCTGTGTGCATTCCATTGTGTGGTATCCTGCCAACTCTCCCTCTTTTCCATCTTCTTCTGCATCCCAACAGCATCTTACTAGATAGCACATGCTGGTCTTAAACTCATGACTCTGCTATCTCAGAAACTTGTGGCTAGAAAATAATACTGACAAGAAATAGCCACATGGAAAGCTTTTTGGGTCCAAAGCTAAGTTGGCCTTGACTTAATACCTCTTCAACCACCCCGCAAAATACATGGGATGTGTTAAAAGACCACTGATTTTCTCCAACCCAAAGGCCAAGAATGTAATCAGGTAACTTCTAAAACCTCAGTCAGACTTTTCCCCGATTTACTTTAACTCACCTACCTGCTCTCTCCACCACCGTGTGCTGTTGTCATGCCATGATTTATGACTTTTCCTGTGTTTAGTAGATATGAAGTGTTCATGAAATGACTTCTATGTTGAAACATGTTATTCTCAGCAACCTGAATGCATGCTCTAAGGTCATGGCAACTGATTTTCCTCAAAATAAACACTTGCTTACTCCCAGTGAGACTTGAACTGTGTTTGCACCTACAATTTCATGAAGAGATTAATTTATTTTGAAACCAACATTACTTTTCTCTAATGTGCTATTTAAGCAAATCAATTAGGGAAACCATGGATTAGTCAAAATATATGTGGTTTGATTGTGTAGAATTAAAAATAACTAGCAACTCTAGCAACTGCATTAAAGTATAAAACTATGTCTTACATTACTAATTTACTAGGGTATTTTCTATATCATAATTTTGTCTTGTTGAAAGCACCTTTTAAACTTCAAACTTGACCTAGTAAGTTAATATTCATTTATCAATTTGATAATTGTATATAAAAGTGAAAGAGAAATCACGTAGCTTATACTTTGGAATCTTTCTCTACTATCCCATCCTAATGCAGGTTATTAGCCAACGTTTTATCATGAATACTTAATGTTTTAATTTGAAATTTTTAGAACCTGCAAGTATTGGAATATACTTTAAATAAGTCAATGATCTATGTTACTTCTTAGTTGATTTCCTATAGAAAGAAAAATTACACACACACACACATACATATATAGTATATATGATTTCTTCTTCATATTTATTTACAAGGAAGATATAAGTCAGAATTTAATTGGAAACTATGTAACTATCAGTGGCAATTTTCCAAGTCACCAATGAGTAGGCTTTTGTTTTTCTATTTACATATACCAATATACTCAGATAATTATATTGCTCATGATATGTACTCAGAAATGCTTTTCACTTCTTCTATTAAGAACAAAAGTCATGCTGATACCTTTTAAAATTATTGTGTATACTTAATTTTGTAAAATTCTAAGTCTACTTTAGCACTTTTTTTTTCATATCAGCGGTTGATAATCTTCTAAGTTAGTTCAAGCATACATGGTGGCAGTAGATATCCCATAATATGCTCTAGGTAGACAGAGTCTTATGATGTCTGCTCTTGGTGAGTTTGCTCATCAAAGGGCTATAATTACACAGGACTACACCCTTCATATAAAACACACATTCACATAGAAACTATTAAAAAAGTTCATAACACAAATTTGATTTAGATGAGGTAAGTCGCTTGCAAGTCCTCCAATAGTCTGAGATGACCATGATCAAACCTGAACTAGATTTATGCACCTAAAACCTGCCCCTGCCTGTCCTTTACTATTACCACAGGGGATTAGGGATGGGTGAACCCAGCCATGTTTTGGGTTCCTCAAACATCTTGAACTACTTTTCCAATGTTCTGGGTTAGGCAAAACCCAAAATGTGTTTTGCCAAGCACATTTTCCCTTAATTCTAAAACCCAGGAGTATTTTAAGGTAAATTTAATCCATATGCTTCTGATTCATTTACACTAAACTCATCAAAATGTTCTGTCTTAAGAGCTATTTGATGTGTAAGAAGCTTTTTGAATATTTTATAAGCCATTTAACGTCCCGTGTGTTGGGCTTTTACATTCTCCTGAGCCAAGAGCAAGTGAACCCAGATTTCAAAACGACCAAGTTTGGTTGCAGAGTTGAAACATTGAGGTTGTACAGAGGTTCTACTCCCGGCTACACATAGTCCAAACCCTGGTGAGAACATACACTAACTTTTTTCCTCCCAGAATGTAGATTGTGTAACGCAATGAGTAGTGAACAGAATGCAAAGTAGGGCATGGAAACATAAAGAAGCCAAGTGACCAATAACTTGAAGCAGATTGAATGTCTGTTCTTCAGCAAGAAGCACGCATGAGCTGACATAATGGGGGATGACACCGCATCTGCTTTCGTTTTTCTCTCTTCTGGGAGGACTTTCTTCTTTTTTGGACTGGATTTGGTTTTGGGGTTGTTTTTTCCTGCAAGGTTCTCTCCTATTTGTATCTTTAGAGTAATTAAAGAACTTATAGCCAGCCTTACAATTCTGACACTACTGGGAAAAATAAAAACAATGTTTAATGATATAAGTTAAAGGGATAGTCTCTGGTTTAAGATACATAATCAATACTCACGACATTTATGAAGATTTCAACATACAATATTATATAACATGTAACTCTCTGCAGAAGAATGATGCCTAAATTAAGATTCGCCATAAACTTTGATATTCACATCTCAAATTAGCCATAAAAAATGCTATCATTTATATATTAGGCTAGCTAGAACTTATTAAATTTGCTACAAACTATTGATTATACATCTAAATATGTTTTTAACTACCACCATTTTTGCTTTCTATATGACTATGAAAATATGATTATGTTTAAAATAGCTTTTTTTAAATGATGGTGGTTAGGGAATTAAACATATACATATACATATGTGGTACTATGTATATGTTTAATCCCCTGTGTATATGTAAATGTTATATATTTATATACACACACACATACATATGTGGGGTGTGTCTGTTTTGTGTGTGTGTGTGTGTGTGTGTGTGTGTGTACACTAAGAAATAACACATAAAAATAGAATGCAGAATAAGACAGTGTCAGAGAATAACAGTTCATCATGGACTTAAAGGTCAAAACTTCATTATTCGCAGTTGTGCAAATGTCCAAATACCAGACCCAGACATTGAATGAAGTCAAATAAACATCAATAACAATTTTCTCATAAACTTTGACAGTTGCTCTTGAGGGAAGCTTGTTATTTTTCTACTGTTGTTAGTCTTAGAATCATTTTAGTGGCTTTCACAAATAATAGATATTTTCATGATTATATCAACTATCATATAGTCTCTCTTCATACTTTCTCAAGAGTATTGAGGACTGACAAAATGACGATGACAGCAAAGAAGCAGGGGCAGGAACAGGGTGACACAGTGAGATTGTGTCCTAACTAAGATGGCACTCAGATATTATCCAAGCTTAGATGTCTTGTTATAGCAACAGGGGAAAAAGTGAACTAAAAAGAAACCTGAAAAG
Source organism: Acomys russatus (assembly GCF_903995435.1). Lineage (NCBI taxonomy): Eukaryota > Metazoa > Chordata > Mammalia > Rodentia > Muridae > Acomys > Acomys russatus. Next base: position 1,629,158 of record NC_067166.1, read on the forward strand.
CTTAAAGAGGAATAAACTTCAGAACCAAAAATGATGCATGTGAGATTCAAAGCCTTTGGAACTATGAAAGAGCATAATGTAGGCTTCTCTGAGAAAGAGAGAATTCTTTTTGTGGAAAAAAAAAATCACCTTTGACTATGACTTCCAACCTGTAGTCCCCCCAGCCTGTGGATTTTAGACCTGCCTGCCAGAGCCCACCAGTGCATCTGCAAGTCTGAGAGTCTCATTGTCTCACTATCTTACCTTGTGTGTACAGTGTCCGCCATACTTGGCACATAGTCACTTCTAGCATATTCACTCACATCTACTTTTATATAATACAAGGTACATATTCACTCATCGAATATTTACTAAGGATTTCTGTCTGGTAAACATTGTTCTAGGTATCTGTGAAGAGCAAGTGAGTTGCTGTCTCTCTCATCAGTGAACTAATAGAAGATGCTCCCTTAAATTTTTATGAGTAAATGCTCACATCAAAATGATGAGCTGCTTTCAAGAAAAAGGAAAACACCATAGAGCTCTTCTTTAATATTAATTTTTCAAAGTTATATATGAGAAATAGATTTTATCTAGTAATTTTTAATCAGCCTTATATCTTCACTTAGTGACTTTCTCATGAATCCAGATTCCCTATTAAAATGCAAATATATTTTTTCTTCCAAACTGAAGTTTATTCAGTCTCATTCTTCCTGGAGATTAATAAATTAATTGAGTATATCTGTTTCCTGTACAACTGAGATGAATGAGTTAGAGATAGGCCATCTTACTGGCCTCAGAATCAATTAATTAATCCTGCTTTATTGATTATCTTTATGAATTGTTTTAATTATATTGTTGTGTAGCTAATACGGTATTGTCATGTGATGTAGGCTTAGATTTTTCACAAGCTACTTTATGTTGCGTTCTTAAACACTTCAGCCTTACTTCTAACCCACTGGCCAGAGGAAGGGGAGAAACAGTGTTAATTGGAAAAAGGGGTTGTGGACCTGGTTAGACGTGGTTCCCTGGGCCAATTCCACTTTGCGTTGTCAGGACACCAGCAGTCCAGCCTAACAGTAAACACCAAACAGCAACATGAATCCATAGTGGCGGCACGATCCAGCGGACACAGCAAGGCTCCCTTAATTGGTACAATCAGCACAATTGGCCGGAATAAGCTGGCGTATCATGAGAAGTTCTCTGGAATGTTCCTCTCTGTGAAGCAAAGACCAGTGAAGACCAGCAAAGCATTGCATGGCACAGCAATGTGAAAGCACCCTCCATTTGTCTGTGGAGTTCTAGTCTTGGTAAATATCATGCACCCTCTCATGTGTCCATTTTGAGCAACAAAAATCGCATGCCCTCTCATAAGGTAGTTTCCAGAAAAACATCACATGACACAAATGAGTTTTTAAAGAAACCAGAAACTTCCACTTCCGGTGTGACTATAATTCAGAATTCTTAATATTTTTATGGGAAACTATCAGAGCAATAAAAGGATTTAAAAATGAGCCTCTATTAAATGTTAAATAAAAATAATCTTGCAAGTTTGAGGTGTAGGTCACCATTATGCATGTGTTTTCACCTCAGTATTGAAGCACGTTGAAGGGGAATGCGGTGTTTCAAGTAAAACGTGTTATGAATGGTACAATGCTATTTTGAGTATGGGTCTAGAGTAGCCCTTTGAGCCTGGAGCTGGCTGAGGCTGAGAGTGAGTTTCATGTAATTATCCCTCAGCCTCTCTCTCCAGGGTGACCGGGATGACAGCCTGAATGCCTCCACTGCACCCGTTTATGCGAAGCTGGGATGAAATTGAGACACTCTGACATGCTAGGGTAGCCCTCACTCACTCATTTAGCTACATTGCCAGGACCACTGCTACAACTAATTTTTCTATTAAAGATAAAAGCACATCAGTGTTTATCCAACACCAGATGATCAGTCCTGAAAACGTATATACGAGTAACATGCAGACCGAGCATGTTGTATTTAGGAATACATACATATACATATGCATACATGCATGTATGTAATAATTAATGAAAATAGAAGTTGTGAATTTGAAACATAGAAAGGAGTAATTTGTAGGAGGCTTTAGGTGGAGGGTAAGGAAGGAGTAAATGATGTAATCAGTAATAGCTTCAAAAATAAAAATAATATGATTTCAAGCCATTTCTTTGATAGTCCAGTATGACTTTTCAATCTGCATTTAAATTGGTAGAAATTTATGACCCTTCTTCATTATAATTTTATAGAATTTATGAGAAATTAGCCATTTGATTATATAGTCAGATGAACAGCCATCTTTTTCTTATATTGTGGGTATGTTATATACATGTATTATGCACTCAGTAACTGAGGAACATGACAGGTGTCTGCTTCTATTACTGTCCCCCCCCCCCCCCCCTCTCTTCACTTTACATCCTGATCATAGCCCCTCCCTTCTCTCCTCCTGGTGCCACCATACCTCTCTTTTACCCTTATCTCGCCTCCCCTGCTCCTCAGAAAAGAGGACCCCCACCAAACCACAAACCACCCCAACACGTCAAGTCATACCAGGCCTGAGCACATCCTCTTCCCCTTCTACAGCCAAACCACCTTGATCTCTGAAGCTAAGCAGGGTCTGACCTGGTTAGTGCTTGGATGGGAGGCCACTTTTTTTTTTTTTTGAGGGTAAGTCTCTGGGTAAACACGGAGCTCAGCCCTTTTAGCTAACAGCCTGGCCATCGCGTGTCTGTGATTCTTCTGTCTACATGCCCCTAATCTGGGGAACACAGGCGCCGCGAAGGCCATACTCAGCTATTTATATGAGCACTAGGATCATAGCTTAGGTCCTAGTGCTTGTGTTTTGTCCCATTTAGCTACCTCCTCAGTCAAATGATTATGCGCTGATGCCCACCTTCCCGCCCCAAGGGCTTTTCTAACATCTATTGAAATGCAAATTACCAAGTGGCTAAGTTCTAGCCAGCCAATTGATAATATTTAATCAGGTTATTTTTTTTAATGCCAACTTTCTCAAATTATAAAGACAACATCTATATACACTTTTATATAACAGCACTAGTCTACTGTAAATGTGTTAGTTGGGGTTAGTTACCCCCAAGGCCACTTGGTCTCTGCACATTTGACCAGTTGTGGATGTCTGTAACATTCTCCACCTGCTACAAAAAAAGAAGCTGCAATTATAAAAGTTGAGAGGACATCCTTAAGTGTAGCTTAATACTTAAGGATAAGTATTTATGAATTCAGTTAAAAATTATGTTTAGGAAAGTGGCACTAATAAAGTCTCCTCTATGGTCTGTGACCTCACCAGCCACAGGTACATAGCTGGATATACAGATTTAGGCATGAGTCTCCTCCCACGCTGACAAAAATTGAGTGAGCCGTAAGTCCAGTTAGACTGTCCGGTTGGTTACCCCCAAGACATACATGCCACTGTTGCATCTCTGAGGGCATCTTGCCATGCTGCAGGTTGCTGGGATTCATATCCTTTATACTTCAGACTCGGGGAACATTTCAAAAGAAAGATGAGACAGAAGACATGGACATGTGCTCTGATATAGTGTGTTCTATACAGGAGAGTGATGCCGCATTAGTGAAACCCCAGTAACATGGCTGCCTAGACAAGGAGACCAGCAGCACTGATTTACATGCCAGTGTGGGAAGGAGAAATCTCACAAGGCCTCACAGCAGGAAATTAATAGCTTCTGAGAGAGGGATTCTTGAGAGACAAGGTTCCTGATAGGTTATCCAATCTCAAGAGGTCACCTTTAAACATACATGTTTGTTTTACACACACACACACATACACACACACACACATACACACACACACACACATACACACACACACAAGTTGTAGCGGGAAAAGAAAGGAGGGAGGGTGACGGAAATACAATTCAATGTATGAAATTCTTTTACAGAATTAAAACATTTAAATATAAGAAAAGAACAGAAAATTCGGAGGGGTGTTTCGGTCTCTAGGAGGAGCGGGGATGAATATAATCAAAATACATTGTATGTATGTATGAGCTTCTCAAAGATTTAATAAAATAACGTATTTAAGAAGCAATAGTCTGTTTAATTGAGAAAACAAGACATTTGCACAAGTTGTTTTGGACAAGGATGCTGAATTTGCAGCTTAATAGAAAACTTAAGGTCTGTTAGTTGCATCTACCAGGAGAACGGAGACCACTCACAGCAATCAGACTGTCCACATTCCGGAGAAGGTCCGCATCGCTCTGAAGGGCGCAGTTACTGGAAAGGGAGGGAATTCAATCACATGAGTATCAAGCCAAGTCTCATGGAAAGAAAAAGAAGAGGCTCTGGGCAGACACATGGTGGGGAACACATAGACTCTGGCTACTGTGTGAACTATCTGTGGCCATGTTCAGACCACCGGTCAAGGGCGTTTCCCTGGACCTCGATTACAGATGGGGGCTGTGCATGCTCGTTCGTGCACCAACGCTGTTATTCAGGAGAACGGGTTTTGGTTGAAATAGAAATTTCTTAGAAAATATATTCATAGTTCGGACGAGGACAGGGGTCCCTTGTTTTGTTTGTAAAGCCAAGAAGGATGAACTAATCCTTAAAGGACATGCCATTGAACTTGTTTCAAATTCACTGGCTTTGATTGGACAACTAGAGCAGTTCAAAACATGGATATCAGGAAGGATTTGGCCCGCACCAATGAGTCGGAGAAAGAAACTATGCAGCCTGCTGATGAACAAGTTACCCTGCTCCAGAAATCAGATACCGATTCTAAGTATGATTTGGGGTGTCTTTAGGGACAATAAAAGACCTCTATTAAAAATGTTAACTTTTCACAAATGTTTTCAAATTGGCCCAAACTCAAAGAAAATATAATTGGAGGATGGGTGTGCCTGATTTCCCGGACTTCGCTAATTTTGAAGGTCAAAACAAAAGGATCCTGTGTTGGATGTCTATTGTTGTAGAGAGATGTTTGCAAATGCCAACAGGTTTCAGGGAATATCTGTGTGAACAACTTTCCTACAGCCATTTTTGGAGAGTTAATTTACTACTACAGAAGTAGCCATGGGTAATTTTTGTCAATAAATTACTACTTATTGCTGTTCTTGTGAAGGACAGTCGTGAAAAGTTTGCTGGTATATCATGGGAATCTCAAAGTTGTGAATGCTTGAGTTGTAATGAGTTTATATTACAACTATTTATATACTTATAACAGTTTAAATATTTATTATATTTAGCTTAATTTTCATCAAGCTTCACTGTATACCACCCATCATTTTAGCATTCATAGACCTTCACTATCTAACTTTTCTATTCAAAATTACTATTTTTTTTCTACCTGAGGTAAAATGGGATCCATTCTTTTATGCTACAATCTCTCTGGGTAACAAATATTTCTAATTTTCTTTTTTGTTTTGAAAATAGAATTGCTCATTATTTAAAGGTGCTTGGATCCTTATTTATTCTCTTGGAAAGGATTTTACATTAGGGAAATTTTTTAAAAACTGAAAACTCTAAAAAAAAAACTCTTTTAACTTTCTGATTGTAGCAAACACACACACATACACACACATGCACACACACACATGCACACATATACACACACTCACACACACATGCACACACACATGCGTACACATGCACACACACATGCGTACACATGTACACACACACATGCATGCATGGACACTTATAAAACTTATAAACTTATAAAATAATACATTTCCCCATATCTCTTTCCTACATCCCTAGTGTTATCCATCTCTTCTTCTCTCTTTCTCTGCACCGTCGTCCTCCACCATCCTCCCCAGGTGAAGTCCCCTTGCTTTTCTCTGCTTCCCCCACTTTAGAGCACCTGGGTTTTACCTTCCCAGTCTCTAGAGCCCATCCTCCCCTCCCCCAGGGTTTTGTCTGTATTCCTGGCTTCTGTAGTTGTTCCTTCAGTTTAGATACCCAAATATAATAATTCAGGGAGAATGTGTGGTATGAGCTGCCCCATTCTGTGTAATGTTTTCCAGTTTTATATATTCACCTGTGAACTGCATGGTATCGATTTCCTTTACAGCTAGATAAAATTCCACTGTGTGTGGCACTTTTCATCCTCTATTCATGAGTTGAAGGAGGGTTAGGTTGCTTTCCTTGCTTTCTCTTGCTGTAGTGACTAGAGTGGCAATGAGCATGTCTTTGCGGTAGGCCATCGAGTGCTTTGAGGGTGTGTGAGTAAGTGCGATACTTGTGTCATATGGTAGAACTGCTTTCAGCTTTTTTGTTCACTCTCCACACTGAGTAGTAGCTACACCGATTTGCAATCCCATCAAAAGCAAATGAGGGGTCCCTTTTGCTTCATCCTTGCCAGCACTAGTGTCAGTTATTTTCTGGAGGTAAGATCTCAAAGTAGTCTCAGTTTGCATTTCTCTGATTGGTAAGAGTTTAAAACACTTTCAAAAATATTTTTTAGCCATTTTTATTTCAATTTTGAGAACTTTTTTCATAAGTACGACCTATTTTTTTTTTAATTGAGGCCTTTGTTTCTTGATTCTTTCTTTTTGGAGCTCCTTATATAATCTGGACACGAGGCCTGTAGCTTATCTATACATGTCAAGGGTTCCTTCAACTCTGTGGGCTTCCTCTTCAATCATTTAGTGTCTCCCTTTGTTCAATAGAAGCTTTTTAGTTTCATTCATGAGTTCCTCTGTGTAATTTTTTTGTTCTTAGTAACGAAATGGAACTCTATTCAGCAAGTCCTTTCCTGGAGGTGTAGCCTCTAAAAATGGCATATGTATCTCAGTTTTCTATCTGTGTGTGCTTCTGTCTCTCTGACTCTCTCTGTCTCTTGTCTCTAACTCTTTCTGTCTCTGTATCTCTGTCTGTCTGTCTGTCTGTCTGTCTGTCTGTCTGTCTGTCTGTCTCTCTCTCTCTCTCTCTCTCTCTCTCTCTCTCTCTCTCTCTCTCTCATCTGCCTCTCTCATCTCCCTCTCTCCTGCATATATAGATATAGCACTGATCCCTCATCAAAGAAGCTTTTCTTTACAGCAAATGGAGACCATTCCTGAGCTCCATCTACTACAATAGAACTCCTAATATCTCAGGGTTATTGAAGACCATGAAAGGGGCACATAAAGATCACAAGAGGCGAAGGACCAGGCTGTGGGCTGTCAGATCATAATGTGATAAGGAACTTGAACCTCAGCAGCCTGGCTGCTTAAATAAAGACAATACTAGGTAACTTGCCAATGTGGATGGAACAAATTTCACAAGGCACCACCCCTGTATCAAAAGCTACAAGCAGTCAATGGTTGCCAAGGGAATCAGTTTTCTCCAGAGACAAGACTCCTGATCGTTTATTCAATCACAAGGGTTCATCCCTAAACACATAGGCACACAACTGACACCAAAATTAAATGAAGTTGGTCAGTTTGCATTGTGTGTGTTTAGCTTATCATATATTATATGTAATATATTGTATAAATATTATATATGAGAGAGAATACAATGGTATTATTAAAAATAGTAAAGAAGAGGTTTCGAAGGGAATTACGGGAAATGGGAGGAGCTGGACTGTGGAGAGGAAGAGGTGACATGGTGTAAAGTATTTGTGTGTAAAATTTATACACACACACACACACACACACACACACGCACGCACACACGCACACACAAATTCAACAAACAAAACAAAAACACAGACTACAGTGATTTTGTAAGCTTCTTTCTTTTAGGTTTCCTTCTCCTGAAATGTGCTCCCAACAGGTAAAATGCTCGCCAATGATTAATAATAAATTATTACTAGGAGTTAAGGACAAAAGACAAATCTGTAAGCAGTTAGAAAACAATGAAATCCCAAGTCTTCAACAGCTTGGTCCAGAAGGAAAAAATCATGGCAGATCATCACCATAAACTTGTTTGATAAGGTTGTGCAACATCTAATTATATCCGTCATCTCACTGGACAGAGAGGCCACACAGACGTCATGGGGTTGGTCTCCAGTGAAGCATTTGAAACAGTGGATCGTGAACTTTTACTTACAAATTAATTATAATTGCATTGGATGAGAACAGAGCCTCAAGAATCGGGAACTGGCTGGAAGACCATAAACAAGAATCAAAGATGCCAACGCGTGCTGTTGACAATGACGGCAGGGGGCTTCTCAATGGTCAGAGCTTTGTAAGGGTCTCCCGGTTATAAAAGTAGAAAAGCTCCTGAAAGTAGAAACGCCTTCAAAATTACAGAATTAAACAAATATATACTCTTCTTAGACATAGTGCAAGGCTTCGTGCAAGTTAACGTTTAATTTAGAATTTGACTGGAGTCTGCGTGTTGAAAATGCCTGCCTCTGAAAAAACATGCATGCATATTGTTCAAAGAAGGATTGTGCCATTAAGCATAACAGTATTTTACGTATTCTTTAGATGCTAGTGTTTGTAATCCCTGCCCTGATTACTGATTTAAGTAGCATATCTGTTAGAAACAGAAAAGAAATAAAGTGTAATTTTAATTTTACACACTTATGTGAGCATTTTCTTCAACTTTTTGCAGTGTCGTAAGGGGTTTGCGTTAAGTATAATAAATCAGAAGTGTAACAGTCGTGATCCAGCTCAGTTGCCGATGCACAACTGTGAGGCTACAGCTCTGAGGCAGAACTTTTTGTTAAGGAAAACTTCTCTAGATTTATGATGGAATATTAGGAGTTTTAAATGTGAGCTGCAAGACATTGCACAGCCATGCAGTAGTGTTTTAATTTTGCATATTAGGAATATAGCCAGGCAATTTCATAATATAAATATTGTCTAAAGCACATTTAAGTGACAGGTAAATGGTTTAGTGTGAAGAAAAGTGTATTTTCTTTTCCTTTTTTTTTTTTTTTTTTTAATTTTACAGGTAAAAGGCCAATATTGTCTTCTATACTGAATGGAGTACGTGTTCAGTGACATTAAATGATGACGTATTGAACTGATACAGGAGAAATCACAAGGAACAATGTGATTCCAATGACAAGCACACAAAATGATCACTTGTAATGCAATCTGAACATTTCTCAGCCCTGGGAAGTTTATTTCAGCAATATTTCATTATATTCTGCCCTTTCACAGGAAGATATACTAGTTGATTTCTTAAAGGTTTGGCTTACTGGGTTTTATTTACTATTGTTCTTTGGGGGTGAGACAGTGGTAGTGCTGTGTGTGTGTGTGTGTGTGTGTGTGTGTGTGTGTGTGTTCACATGAGGTGCAGGTTCCCAAGGAGGCCACGGCACATCGGATCACTCAGAGCTGGAGTTATAGGCACCTATGTGCTGCCCAACTTGAATATGGATAAACTTAAGTCTTCTTCAAGAGCAGTATAGTCCCTTAACTACTGAACCATTACTATAACCCTTTTACTAGGTTTTAGACCACTGAATGGAAAGACTCTAATTAATTACCCCTGCCCACTTCATATGAGGACAGGTTAAAATAAAACAGTGTGAAGGTCAGAACGGAAGGAGCATCCTCACTATGAGGTATCCTTTTAGAGGGAAAGGGTAAATTCACTGCTAAGAACCCAAGTCTGAGTTGAAGGAACATCTCTGCCTGAGGACCTTACAACAATTTATTTTCATTTACAAAAGCTAAAAAGATAAATATATGACATGTCATGTAGTCTCCTCAGAGGAAAAAGGCAAATTAAAAAATATTTCCTACCAGCAGAAGCATGTTTGCACAACAGCCTCCCAAGGGGGAAGGTGGGATTTCCATCACTGATTGCTCTTAGGATCCACACTGTGAGTGCTGAGCCAGCATTCTACTCTCACTGGGGAGATTATTTGACCTGTCATGGCTTTTTCATTCATTTCCATTGACATGATTTTGTTGTCCTAATAATCATTGTTTTGGAGAACATTTCGCAGGCAACTTGAATGTTTTTTAGTGGTGTCCTTGGAGGTTTGTTTGGCTGCATTTGGCTAGAGCTGAGCTGTCACATCCTAACATGATGAGGTTAGGAAAGGTTCTGCTGCTTAGCCCTGCCCTTTCTTGGGTCTTTTCTATTTGAACAGACAATTCCAGTCTGTTCAATTTTGTCCCCTGATCTTGTGCAGGAATGGTAAGCACTGCAGCTTGTGTATTGTTTGCAGTAGAACAGTGGCATGGCTTTTATCTACAAATTGCTAGTTCATTATTATTCAATATTATTTTGGTTATTATTTCAATGAAATAATATTGACATTTGTCTTACACCTTTTCCTAAAATCCAAACATATGCACCGGTCCATTAATTTGTTCTCACTTGGTATTTCCCAGGTGTTGGTTGTACTAGTGGTAGACATTGAAGACAACGATAAAACAGACATGTTTGATGACATTAAAGATCAAAAGCAGGAAAAAGAGTCTAAATGTTCATATCGATATCCAAATCTGTGTGTTGACCTCCTAATCCTCAAGGTAAGGGTTCCTGGTGGTGATTAGATCAACACAAAATGCCTTTATGAGTGTGACATGTGAATGCCATCCCTTAAATCAGTGTCTTTCAATATTAGCGCATGTACGGAGACTAGGCCCTCAAACTGGCAGCATTACAAGGCCTTCTAGATCTTTAACAGAGGTGGCTTTGTGGACAGTCTGGGATCGTGGACTCTCTTCCTCTCAGTCTCCCTCTGAATGTTCACTTGAGGTAAGATGTTTGTCCCTCTGTGAGTTCACACATGATGCTCAGTCCTCAGCAATGCCCGAGCAAATCATATCCTCACCCACAACAAAACTTCAAATTTAAACCTTCCAAACTGTTAGCTAAGCAAAACCTTTGCCTTTTTAACTTAATTGCCTAAGCATTTCACTACAGTATCATGAAGTTAGTGTAATAACTTTAAAACAGACTCTAAAACCAGACTTACGGCTCTTCTATCTTGTGAGCAGGGGTCATCTCTGCAGGACGCACGCTTCTGGTGAGACTGCAACCTGGATCCTGACATCTTCCCTACTCTAAAATCGTAAGAATGAACTAAAATTCGGCTTAAGCTATAAAACTTATGGTAATTTGTTTTAGCAACCTAAAATAGATCGACATGGAGTAATCAAACAAAATAATGACTTCTTTGTTTATAATGTAACATATTTTGGGATTATATGGGAGGAATACTAAGTCCATCCCTTCTGGTGATCATAGAGGCAATAAATGATTGTATCACAGACCTGATTATATATTACAGACTTTGTGTGCATAGGCATGTTTGTATGGCTTATGTTTATGTATATAATATAAAATGTACTTATTACTGTCTGTCTGAAGGCTGCATGGGAAGAAGAGTATAAAGTGCTCAAGGCATTGAGTCATTTAGTGTCCTTGGACGTAGTTTATATGAACATGCTGATGAGAAATAAGATGGGAAGAGGATCTATCTCAGTCTATTATGTGTTTATGTGAAAAATATCTGAGGTTTGGTAATTTATAACAAACAGAAAAGTTTTAGCTTGTAGTATTGAAGGGTGGGAAATTCACTGTAAAAGTTGTCCGTAGGATGAGCCTTCTTGCTGCGTCATCTCTGGGTTGTAGGTGAGAGAAATCAAGCAAGGACAAGAGGCTGCACTTGATACGTGTATAACAGCACAAAGGCCACTTCAGTAGCTAGCAGCCTTTTGGAGTATTACACCTTAAACATCTCACCTTTTAATATTGTTACAAGGGACTATTTCAACACAAGTATTCAAGCTGTAGCAAGTTTCAAAGTTTTGCTGCTGTAGCATTCCCAAGTACTTTCTCCTGTAGACTGTGGTATTCAGATGAGAATACAGTGGCAAATCTAGAAACAATGATCAATATAGGAAGAGCTAAATAGAACTGGGAAACGTTGAGCAATAAATTAGAGACTGGCTGCACATAGGGAGTGGGATACCCTGACAGGTGGATGTTGCTGACTTTAATCAAGCTAAGATACAGAAAGAAGAGCCAGTTTCAAGTGGAAAGGCTTTCTAGAAGCAGGTAGACAAAAGCTGAATTTGAGGTATCCATGAAACCAGTAAACACATTCGAGTTTGCAATTTGAGGGGAATAGTTGGTTCAGGTATATATTTTGAGCAGGTGATAACTGAAGCCAGGGAGGAGGGTAAGGATGCCAAAACAGGGCATATAATATTGAGTTCAGTAAAAGAGTCAGCATCCCACGCAGATCAAAAGGAACCGAACGTTAGACATAAAAAGGGAGGTTGCAAAAGAAACATTAAATACCACTTATCACCAACAGCACTTTTAGAAAACAGGTCAATGTGTGGAACAATGGCAAAGCAGTATTAAAAATAGAAGCTGAAATTAGTTTCATGATCCCAGCCTGTAAAACCTAGAAAGAAACTGTTCACTTTTTGTTTGGAGGCCACACCAAAACACTGTAGCCATACAATGCCAGATGCATAATAAAATTAAAAGATGTCTACAGGAGTGGAGTTTCCATGATATTTTGGTAATAAATGTCTTAGTTTGGGCTTCTATTGAGATCTCTTATTCCAAAATGATAAAGAAATGTGAGCACCCAGAGGTCATGGAGGAAATCTGTTAAGTCTTAGCTTTGTGCTTCTATATACACACACAAGATGGGCATAGAATGGTTTTAAGGTATAAGTTGTCTCAGTTTGAGTTTCTAATGCCATGATATAGACCGTGACCAAACATAACTTGGGGGAAGGAAGGGTTTATGTCATCTTATAACTCTCCAGTTAAATTCCATGACTGGGGCAAGTCAGGGCAGGAACTCGGAGGCAGGAACCTACGAACAGGAACTGAGTCTAAGGTCGTGGAGGACCACTGGGTATGGCTGAAAGGGCTTGCTCAGTTTGCTCTTTTATACACCTCAGGACCACCTTGCTGTAGGGAGTCACAGCCTCAGCAGGCTGGGCCCACCCACACCAAGCATGGCCCCATGGATAATTTGGTGGGACCATTTTCTCAATTGAGGTCTCTCTTCCCAATTGGCTCTAGTTTGTGTCAAGTTGACAAAAACACCCGCAAGAATACAAGTAACTAGATGTCGAGGCTGCTAGTGGGAAGCATAGTAACTAATTCCTTTTCTTGGTTCAAATAGTGCTAATTCTTCAAAAAAAAAAAGTAAATTAAAACATGGAGAATAGAAATGCATGAAGATATTAAATTTCTTTCGTCAATATGTAGACATTTTCTCCATTTTAAACACCCGGGACACTTGAGAAGTATGAATAATAAGTTCTTTTTTTCTCAGCCCTGGCCATTGTATAAATAACAATAAGTAGTAAAATGGCACACTACTGACAGAAAGAAGTAAAGTAAATAAGCCAAAAATTATGTGGAAGGTTTTATTCATATTCCATGTAATTGTAATTATTTGTGTTCTAATGTAATTTTCATTACACTGGTAAAATGAGGAGACATAGAGACTTTGGCAGACATTTAGTTTAGTTTTGTTTTTTAACTTAGGCTATCAGGGACAATAGACAAGAGTCCTGCATATGGCTCTGAATTTTAGGAAGACTGTGTGTGTGTGTGTGTGTGTGTGTATGTGTTTGCCTGTGTCTGTGTATACATGTGCAGTGTTTGTGTTTGTGTGTGGGTATGTGTGCGTGTGGGTGTGTGTCTGTGTGTGTCTGTGTGTGATCACTGACATATGGTTATGTATATGGAAATCCAATACAAGGAAAGCAATCAGTCCATCAATTGGTTATTTTGTTTACTTGAAACCAGAATAGTTAGTTTGACTGATTCCCCCGCCCTGGATGTTTGGACATTAAATATATAACCCAGATGTCAGCTGGGGCCACCTTTTCCTCCTAGAAAGATCTAGATAAGACTGGCTTGAATCAGGATACCCACTGCATGAAAAGCCAAAACTCCTTACAAAAACGTTAGTGAAAGCAGGTAGCTGGAGTTGTGATTTTCACGGCTCCTCCAGCCTCTTCTGCTTTTTCTTTTACCCCTTGTTTCTTGTATCCACTACATTGTTCCAGTTTTAAGACAGTGAACTTTCAAATAATGTTTGACAAAGCAAATCTCTGGATCACTCACACGAAGTTTAAAAGGAGAATAGAAAACTTGCTATCAAGGAGAAGAAAGGAGGCCAAACGTTTTCACTGCACAGAAACAACAAGGCAGTGCACGTTATAGCACATTGAACTTATTCTGAGGTTTCCTGTTATGGATATTGATCGGTGTAATCACCCAGTAGTCTTATGAGATTGGCTTGATTGTGATACTTGCCTTACAAGGAGGAAAAACAAAAAGATTATTTGAAGTCACAAATATAGTTGTTGAGTTTTGATTCCTAGAGAACTATGCCATTCTAGAAAATGCTTTTATAGAATGTCTTCTTTAAGTAAAATGCCTTATAAACTCTCCTCTCTCTCTCTCTCTCTCTCTCTCTCTCTCTCTCTCTCTCTCTCTCTGTCCCCCCCCCCTTCATGCATGCATACACAACCAAGCACACGTGCACCGACACCCACTCAGAGGGAAAGGGAGAGAGAGAGAGAGAGAGAGAGAGAGAGAGAGAGAGAGAGAGAGAGAGAGAGAGAGAGATTAAAAGGCATACAGGGAAAGAACAACCTGCTCTATTAAATCTTGAGACACAAGAAGTTCAACATAGTCAATTGAATAATTGTGTGCTAAGAAATAAACTCTCTGACCACACATGTACTTTATTAAATGAACACAGCATCAAGCTGCCTTCTAAATGCCTGTTCTTATACCTATAGTTTCATGTAGCTTCCCACCTCTCATCGGAGAGGCTTATTATTACACTGGGTGCTGGGTAACTGAAATTCGCGACTATTCAAAATGCAGAGAACAAGCACCTAAAGACTGTTCACTCATTCCCAAGTGGGACATCTGTATCACCTTTGCTCCATGGTGCAGGGAACTTTTCAGAAGTGGATGGCTAATTTCTCTCCCAGTAGTGTGCATAGGATCTTTCAGCACTATGACAGCTAGTCAGTAATGATGGAGCTTCCAGGACGGTACCAGTTTGATTTCTCCATGTTCTATAATAGGGATCTTATTATCAAGTTCTGGAGCATTGACAAGAGCAATAGCCATGGCCTGTACTATTTGGAGACTTATTAGACCTTATAGGCTATGAAGTTCAAAAGAAGCAACCAATTCCTGGCCCTGGGATTTTTCACTGTTAGCTTCTAGTATCCCGTACTGACTTTGCTGTTCCCTTTAGGGTAACTCCCTTTTAACTCTTACATTTTATATGTAGTATATATATGTATATATATATATATATATACATGTATCTCTATATAAATATATGTTTATATGTAATATATATTACATATGCTTCTACAGTAGTAAGTTTCCATATGACTCTTTCAAAAGGGCTTTAGTATTATTTATCCCTTTACATAATCTCTTCTTTACCGTGCCTTCTTTTTCCTCACCACAATCTAACTTTTCCTGTTCCACTATTTCCTCATGACACTTTGCAGAAGGAGTCTAACTCCCATCCCTGAAAGGCCTCTCAGTCTCATAGCTCCTTAGTAATTTCCTGACATTCCTACACACACAGACACACACACACACAAGTGATGATACAAGCTAGAGTTATCAGAGAGGAAGGAGCCTCAATTGAGGAAATGCCTCCGTGATATCTCTCTGTGTGGCATTTTCTCAATTAATTAGCAATGGGGCAGAGCCCAGCCCATTGTGGGTGGTGCTATCCCTGGGCTGGTTGTCCTGGGTAAGGCTCCAGGGCAAATATGAGGCTGTCTCTAGCTGACATTCCTAGTAGCAGGGGTCATGGAGACTGAAGGGGACACCCTCTAACTACACAGGACTCCTTGTAGAAAGAGGAGGTGCACCAACCCACAAATGAAAACTTCAACCCAGCATTTGTCCTGACTACAAGATGGCCAGGGACAGGGATAGAGTGGAGAGTGAGGAAATGACCCGCTGGTGCCTGGCTCAACCTGAGACTCACCCAGGGGAGACAGCCAGCCCTGACTCTAATGGATACTCTGCTGTGCTTGCGGATGGGACCCTAATACGGCTGCCCTCTGAGTGGCTCCTCCCAGGAGCTGATGAAAACGTATATGGAGACCCACAGTCAAACATGGGGTGGAGTGTGGGATGTCTTAGGGAAGAGTGAAAGAGGATGGAAGAGACAGGAGCTCCACGGGAGGGCTGAAAGAGCCAACTAACCAGGGACCATGCATGGACTAGGTCTGGGCTCCATGCACAGATGTAGCCAAGGGGCAGCTCGGTTGTCAGGTAGGTACCCCAGTGAGGGAAGTGGGGACTGGCTCTGACATGTACGCTGCTGAATTGCTTTTTTTTTTTTTTTTGTCATTTTCTCCTGGCAGGGCTGACTCCCTAGGCCATAGGGGAAGGGGGTCCCCTCAGTGCTGATGTGACTTGATATGCTGGGGTGGGTGGGTGGGCAGGGGTTCCCCTTCTCTGGGGAGTAGGGGAGGAAGAAACAGGGGGGGAAGGTGGGACTGAGGGGCAGGGGGGAGAACAAGGGGACTGTGACCAAAACATGAAGTGAATAATTAAAAAAAAAAGAAAAAAAGCAGGCTGAGCAGAGCAGGGAAGGCAAACCAGTAAGCAGCAACCTTTCATGGTCTCGGCATCAGCCCCTTCCTCCAGGTTCCTGCCCTGTTTGGGTTCCTGGCCTGACTTCTTTAAGTGATGAACAGCTACATGCACATGTAAACCAAACAAACCGTTTTCTCCCCAACTTGCTTTTCTGGTCATGGTGCTTTGTCACAGCAACAGAAGCCCTAACCAAGACACGTCAGTATCTAATTGGAGGGCCTATGAAGACGTTCCTATACCTGGCAAAAGGAGCACTGCAGAAATGATTAGGTTCAAGATACGGAAGCCAGAAGATGTGTTGAGTTTTTCAGCCGGGTCTTTCATGTCAAAAAGATCTTTAGGAGAGAGAAATACGAATGTGAAAATGGGAGGGAGGGAGGAACCGGAGGATACTAGTGATGGGATAACAATTGAGTTGTAATCTGAATAAATTAATAAAATTAAAATTATATTTTTAAAAAGAATGTGGAAGTCGGGGGTAGAGCTGACGCTGCCTTCTGACTACAGGTTTAAAGACAGCAGAAGAGGTCGTGAGTACAAGACTGTGGCCAGCCTCCTGAAGCTCAAAAGAGCATAAGCTTACAGGAAAAACGCCTCTCTGCCGACACTTTGATTTTAGCCAGTGTAACACACTTGAGGCCTTTGACTTTTGAAACTGAAAAATAATGAAAATGCGCATTGACGGAGCCGTTCGTTCCATGGTGATTTATTACAACAGCATTGGAGAACTAATGCCGGTGCTGTCCTTATTAACCAGTGCTGCTTCCACGCCGTATTTTTCTCCTCAGTTAAGGTTCCTTATCTCTTGTAGATATACACTGTTAGACTGGGCCACTCACCACTTAGTTCTGCCGTCCATCGACACTATTCTTATCCCACCTTGTATATGGAAAATATTTCCTCTCTACTCACTGTCATTCTCTTCGTCACATTTTATCATAATTTATGGTGACCTTTACGTCAATGGGTAAGACCCACTTATTTTTATAGGTAATAATCCTTACCTCTATCTCATCTCCACTCTTGGGATCTTTCTGCCAGTCTTCTTGGAAATAGCAATAGACTTACTCCCATTGTTTCAATTTTAAGCTTTCTACTCTGGGGTATCCTCATATTTCCCCATCCCCCTTCTACTAATCCCCTTCTTATAAGTCACTAACTGGCTCAAATTTAGTTAATTAGCCCAATTTAGTCTTTGCTGCTGGGCTTTTTTTTCCTGTGCCCCCTTTGGGCTTACTTTTTTAGGCTCCATGTTCACATAATTGTTCCATTATATAACCTTTCAAATTCTCTCTCTTGCTTCTTTCTTCTCTATGCTACTGGCCTGACAAAACTTGGAGCCAGATGAAATTTTAGCCACTTGGTTTGCCCACATCCCGAAGAGAGTATCATACCATCATGCAGATGAGGTTTACTTCAAATCCATATCAATTATCTATTGGAATGTTAGCACTGCCCTAACCTCTGCTACATTAAGAGAATAAATTGTTCCTTGGCCTCTATACATCAATTTTCTTTTCTTTCTTTTCACTCTTGTCTGATTAACTATATTTTGTTATCAAGTTTAAAGCAATCAAGGAAGAATATCCTCACCTAGCAAGCATTTGCTCTATGAACCTCCAGGCATCTTTTCTTGCATAGACAAGCTCTTTGTGTCCTTAGTATAGGAACATGAGCTGCTATTGTCCCGCACAGTATCAAACATTATCTTTGCTTAGTATTCAAGACCTAGATATTTAAAATTATTCAACTCAAAAATCAAGACTTTTATTTTAACATAAAACTGTCATAAACATAAAATTGCATCGTAGCTAAGGGGCCACTCTCTTTACCTCGTCTGTCCAGCGTCAGGTGGCATGTTCATATAGTTCACACTACTTAAGGCAGTCAGTTCCTTGTTCACTAATGGTTAGTATGCTGTAGCTGCAGTCAAACCAGCCTACAGCGGAATAGTTCTTGTCTGTGGAGAGGAAACGCGCTTACCACGTGACCTCTGTGGAGAGGAAGCGCGCTTACCATGTGACCTCTGTGGAGAGGACGCGCGCTTACCACGTGACCACAATCATGTTCAGTCACTTTCTTGCCTGATTATGAGTCACCTGGTTCCTGTAAGCATCAGGCTTGTCTGGTGTTTAGGTTAATTCTGTAGACATGGAGCTCTAATAAATGAAGTAACATTTATTATCAGATCACAGCCCACGGTAATACTGAAGGTGAGAGAGCTTGGAACTGGCGATGAGGTATAAAAGGTTCAGAAAGAAGTTGATATTAAAAGTAGACTTTGTGAGCAGAGAAAGTAATGTGCTGGTCGGAACCAGAAGGTGGGAGTTGGGGGAGACATCCCCAAAGCCTGATAGGATTGTCTTCTTTGCTACAGCTTGGGTATCTTTGGCCTCCATCATGGGAAGACCAGATAGCCTAGGTTTGAGCTCTATTTTATTATCGCCTGATCAGTGTTGAAAGTAATGAGTAAAATTTAGCAGGTGTGACTCCATTGTCAGAGATTTGCTGAGGTAAATCTTGTTTCAATGAATTGAAGGAAGTTAGAATCAGAGGTACAGAGGTTGGGTCATATTAAAAATTACTTTCCCTGTTTTTATTTTACTGAATTATGTTTTATTTTGGTTTACTGCTGTCTCTTAGTAAGTAGCCTTTTTCTTGTCTAATGAGAGACAGAAAGGGAGAAGATCAGGACAGGAGGGGAGATGGAAAGGAACTGGGCGGAAAAGAGGGAAGAGAAACCATAATCAGGATATGCTATGTCAGAAAACAGTCCTATTTTCTTTGTTTTTTGTTTTTTGTTTTTGTTTGTGTGTGTGTGTGTTTTGTTTTGATTGTTTGTTTTTTGTTTTTCAAGACAGGGTTTCTCTGTGTGGCCTTGGCTGTCCTTGACTTACTCTGTAGAGCAGGCTGGCCTCGAACTCACAGCAATCCACCTGCCTCCGCCTCCCCAGTGCTGGGATTAGAGGCATGTGCCGCCACTCCCCGCCTATTTTCAATAAAAGGGTTGAAAATTCCTTTCCTCCGAGTAAATTCGAGGTGCATTTAAGGCAGAGTGTGTCAGGCCTTCTCGCATCCATCTGGGAATAGGTGACGACACTCGAGGTTTCAAAACTGTTTAGCAGGATGGAAGAGCTCCCTGCAGATTGTGTCTGCAGCATTTTGAAGCTACATTTACATGTCCAATCTAGTACTAGCCGTGCAGACAACAAGGGATGCCAGACACCTGTGATGCTGGGAGGTGCAGCTGGCTCAACTCACTTGTGGGACTCGCCAATTGCTGGAGGGCTTCCCTTTGGCTCCTTCTGCACGGATGAAGTTCTTATTACAAGCATGTGTGATTTGCGTGTTTACTGACGTGTACTGGTTTTGTCCTCTACTCTGACTTTGGTTTTGTTATTGGTGTTTGGTTTTTTGTGTTCATTCTTCCTGTGAGCAGGTTAAATAAAGAATATTGCTTCAAGACCTGTTTTTGAAATCACATACATGTCTACTTCTGGTCATGTATATAGTACACAGATAACCATGAAGGCTGGCTGAGACATTATGAACCAACCTTTTCTTTTAAAAGCAGACTTTCTTTGCCACTATATAATGCTGAGTTCTCAAGCACTGTGCTCATAAATATATCACAGAATGTTCCAGAAGGAGAGTGAAGCACGTACCAATAATCCATTAAGATTTGTTTCTAGAGTTTAAAAAAAAATGACAATTTTTTATGCAATTGATAAGTAAGGTAAGTTTTATGTTTGGCTACTTTATATTTGACAGTTTCGTTGGAAATACAAATTGTTTATTTCTTGTTTTTGTCTTTTAACAAATGTGTATTCATTTACTTATTTGTACAGAAATGTTTTTTTAATTATATTTGAAACTGCCCATGGGTTTTAACTTAAAAACAAGATTAAAATAGCATCTGATTATGCCAATGGCAAGAATAATCAGGCTGCAAAAATGTCACAGCTCCAATTCATAAGTGTTAAGTACATTAATAATTGAGCTTGGGGCGTAGCGATGAGAGTGTCAGTGTTTATTTCGTTGTTGTGCTTTAATGGCTTAATATGTGGCACGTTGTCCATTAATTAATGATGTGGACAGCCTTCCTTCAGACCTTAAGAGGACTCTGTCCCAAGCTCTGCAGGGCCCTAATTTTGTTCACTGGGGCTGAATCCCTGTCTACGAAGTGAATGTGTTCCTTGGATAAAAAAAAGGTAAGCACAGTTTCCCACACCTCTGGTACCGAATTTTCAGTAGGTATCTGGGACCCAGGATTTCCTGTTCACCTAGAGGCTGCTGGGAAGTCTTATTGGGGGTTATGCCCCTGAAGTAGCCCTCTGCTATTCCTCAGCCTACTCTCAAGCCTGAGAGGACCCCAACACATAACTCATTTGTGGGAGTCTTTGAAACACTGGCACATAAAAAAAGCAGCCACATAGGTAAAGACCCTGAGCCAGGCAAATGAAGCCAGGGATGGGATGAGAAGGGGGTCAGGCTGTAGATGGAGTCCATCCTCCCATGGGACCATTTACAGAGCAATAATCCCAGAACTATACAATCAAACCCGGGCATATCCTTTCAAGGGTATATTTTATTTGAATTGGAAATAAGAGGCATGATTGCATATTTAGAAATATGATATATCTTTATTTATAATTGTATTCTAAATCTGGAACCTGTCAATGAAGGAGAGATAAACATGTTTGTTTGTTTGTTTTTTGTTATTTAAATCACAAGTGGGGGGCGGGATGAGAAAAAGACTTTTGAGAGAGCAGGTGATATTTATCCCCTTAGAAGTCAAACCACCATGTGGCGGAGATTGGTTGTTAAGCAGCTGAGAAACATCCTTGAACAAATGCTGAGAGGAGGTATAAATGTGAGGCAAAAACAAGAGATGGGGTCTTTGGAGATTTGGGATAGTTTTGGCTGTTCATCGCTCCACTTAGAGACTCTCCTAGAGAGAACCACTCGAGGGAAGGCTTCAGGGATCTGGGCTCTGGCTGAGATTCCAGGTTCTGGTTGCTCCAAGTTCCAGCAGAAGAAATCCTGCTGATTACGCCAGGAGAATTGTTCCTCGGAACTGATATCCTTACAGTTTCATTATGGTATTCTTTAATCTTGTTTTCCTATTGTTTAGGTTAGTCAAGTTATAAGTGCAGTACCCTCAGTCAATAAGTTCGTAATAAGATATATTTGTGAAAGAAATTGAGCCTATATGTCAAGGATATGAACATACGTTATTAAATTGGGTTATTGTTACAAAATTTCAATATGTAAATATTTCTTTTTCTTTATTTCAGAAAGGAAGAAACTGAGAAAGAAGAGGTCTAAACAGCTACCTCTGGTTATGAATATAGTAAGGCGATAACCATGAAAGCTGGTTTAGACTCCTAACTTACCTTTTCTTTTAAAAGTAGATTTTTTTTCACTAAAATATAATGCTGTGTTCTCAAGCAGTGTGCTAATAAATATCACAGAAAGTTCCAGAAAGACAGTGAAGCAAGTGCCAATAATTCATTAAGATTTGTTTCTTCATTAAGAAATTATAATTTGTTCCATGTAATTGATAGACATTGTATGGCCACACATTGAAAGAAAAGCCACTGAAAGTAGAGCATTCATATTGCATCATTTATCGAACAGGTTCATATCTAACGTGTGCGTAGATATATATGTGTATATACTTCAAATATATTCACAATGGAAAAAACGTTCAAGGTCTTTTCATATAACTCCTTGAAATGTGTGCTTCTAGGCTCTCTAGTCCATTTTGTTGGTGCATGTGTCTCTGTGGTGATACATTGCGCATCTATGTCGCATTGCAATGTGGATTACTGTAGATTCACAGTGTATTTTAGAGTCAGATATTGTAGTGCCCCTCACTTTATTTGTTCTGTTCCCCCTCATGAAGGAGAAAATTTCTTACTAAAGGATTTGTTGTTTACTTATTTAATTAGTGTGTATTTAAGGATGTGTGTGTACACATGCACATGCCATTCTTTCTCTACTTCTGTCTCTGTCTCTCTTTTTTATCTTTCTCTGTCTCTGTCTCTCTGTCTCTGTCTCTCTCTCTCTCTGACTCTGTCTCTCTGTCTCTCTCTTTTCTCTGTCTCTCTGTCTCTCTGTCTCTCTGTCTCTGTCTCTGTCTCTGTCTCTCTCTCTGTCTCTCTGTCTCTCTCTCTCTCTCTCTCTCTGTGTGTGTGTGTGTGTGTGTGTGTGTGTGTGTGTGTGTGTGTGTGTGTGTGTGTAGGTCACAGGCCATATTATAAGGGTAGGATTTCTCTCTTTCCATCATGTGCATTCTGGAACTGAACTCAGGCCATTACGTATGAAGGCAGTGAGCTTTACCTCCTGAACCATCTAGCTAGTCCTCTCTTAAATTTTTTTTTCTTTGTAAACTTTATATTTGTTTCCTTGTTGTGTGAGTAATGTTATTGCTATGTTGGTAGCTATTAGTGGGATCTGTAGAATTATTTGGGATGTTTGGACATTTTAACAAATTGGTGTTTTACTAATCAAACAGAAGGTGTTTTTTGGTGCTTAAGTAGTTTTTAAAAATAATTTTTATAGGTTTTCTGTAGAGACTTTCCACTTCTTTAAATTTACTCTTATATATCTTTTATAGCACTGCAAATAGGACTGTTCTCTTTATTCTTACTGATTTTTAATATTCTGTATTCAACAGCTCTGCTGAATTTATGTATTACTTTGAAGAACTTTGAATGGTGTTTTGGGGGGTTTCATCTGCATGGGTGAGATGGCCTCTTTTCTAATTCGGAGGATACTTCTCTGGTGTGATGCTCTGGCTGTGACGGTAGACGTTATGCTGACTAACAGTCCTAAAAGTGGATGATCTTGGCTTGTTCCACATTTCATAGAGAAGCACTAAGCGTTCTTCCATTCAGCGTAGTGTTACATATCAGCTTACTCTCAATGCCTTCTTCTCACTCTGAGGTAGCTCCTTCTAGAGCTAATGCCTTCATTAACTTGATTATAATGTCTTAATTCTGTCATAGCTCTTTCTATGATAATATTTTTGAACTTTATTCTGTTCTAGTGGTATACGAAGTTTCTTGTTTGTGGGTTTGGAACAATCCTTGCAGTCAAAGGACAAATCACACTTTAACATGCAATATAATTATTAAAAAATGTGCCCTAGGATTGAATTTTCTAGTATTTAATTAAGGTTTTTATATCTGTGTTCATCCAAGATATCAGACTATAGGTTTTTTTTTTGTTGTTGTTGGTAGTGGTGGTGGTGGTAGTGGTGTGTGTGTGTGTGTGTGTGTGTGTGTGTGTGTGTGTGTGTTTTCTGGTCTTAATATTGAGACAGTACTGGCTTTCTAGAATGCTGAGTCTTCTTTTTTTAAGGAAAATTAGAATTTGTTGTTGGATGTTTGATAAAACTCAGCAATGAAACTATTTAGGCCTAGGCTTTTTTTTTTCTGTTGACACTTTTTATTCCTGATTCAAATCCATTACCTCTTTATCTGTTCACATTTTCCATTTCACGTGGTCCAGCCTTCCCAGTCTATCTGTCCATTATTCGTAGGTTATTAAATCTGTTTTTATATGATTGTTCATAATGATCTCAATTGATCCCTTGTGGTTCTTAGCTATCCATTCCTAGGTTTCTGTATTCATAGTTCTGTTTGATTATCTTGAATGTCTCTTCTTATATAGTACTATTAATTTCAAGAACCAACTCTCCTTAAATTGCCCTTCTGCACTCTTAAGTTTCTATTTCATATATTTATGTGCTATTTGTTATTTTTTTCTATTTGGTTTATGTTCATTGTTCTAGTGACTTTCAATATAGCTACAGGTTATTTGGGATTTTACTACTTTTAAATGTAGATGTTGGTTTCTGCAAACTTTACTCAGTTCCCCTCTGTTGAGTCCTATAAGTTTGATTAATTGTTTATCCATTTTCATTTATTCAATAGCATTCTTGATTTCTTCCTCGATCTACTGGTTCTTTTAAAGAGTTTAATTTTCATATATCTGTATAGTTTCCAAAGTTTTTTTCATTATAGATTTCTACTTTTGTTCCATGTGGTTAGAAAAGATCCTTATATAATTTGAAATGTTTTAATATGTCATGAGTTATTTTGACTTGAGTGTGTACATGCCTGTAATCATGGCATATAGGAGAGATAATGGGATTCACGGGTGTCCTCAGCAGCCGTATGGCAAGAATGAACGGAATGTGGCCTGAGACCATGCCTGGAAACCCCTGCAAAACAAAGCACCCCTCCCTGAAAAAAAAATGAAAGCAAAACCTTCTTAAATGCGCAAAATTCATTCCAAATGCAAAGAAATGAAATCACTTTCTTCATCCCCTGATTTTTCTCAATTGCTTCTTCAAAAAGAGAGCACTGATTCCTGGTATTAAAAAAAAAAACAGGACAATAAAAATCATATACACCATTTCCTGAAGGATCTCTGGCCCACATCTGATGCTTAATGTAGGATCTCCCCTAACTCTACAGTGCATCTTCCCGTGTCTCACAATTGCCTGCTCAGTTTTACTGTCCACTCCTGCTTAAGTCTTATTTGGTAAAACAGTTTTGGTTTGCTGTTGAAGTGCTTATGCATTCAGTGCTTGTACGTCAAGTGACTTCTCTTTCCTTGTTTAAATCAGAAGACATGACATATTAAACAAATGTACTGTTCTGTGGTTACCAAAATGAAAATTAGTGAATAAAAAGCATTGGAGGAATAGGAATTAATTCAATTGGGACATGCTTGCCATGCATGTGCAGTGGATGGCCTAGGTTTGGTCCCCAGAAACACACACACACACACAACAAACACACAATCACAAACATACAATCCCGCACATACAGAAACACACACAAGCATGAACACACACACACAAACACACAGAAAACACAACCACAAACTTACAATCTCACACACAGACGTACAACAAACACACAATCACAAACATACAATCACACACACACACACACACACACAATTATGTGGCTTCATGGCTTCACAGCTCCGAATCACAGGACCGCAGACTGTAACCGCAGATTCTCCCTTGTGTTAGGGTTAAAGTGGAGAGTCTGATGCCAAAGTATAAGTGACTGAAAATATTTCACTTTCTTTTTGACAAGGTTCACCGTAGTTCTGCCCTTTGTCTTTCCCTTGAGCTTCACCTAAGTATAGAAAATGGAGCAGGAAAGTGAGGTACTGTCTTAGCAAAGCCTCCGTGAGAGAGACTGTAAATCACACCATTTTACTTGTACAAGTGGGCTAATTGACCATCTTCTATCCGAGCATATCTCCCCCCCTCCCCCCCCCCCCCGCGCGACTTAGCAAGTAAGGTATCGTCTGAGACAACACAGCGCAGGCAGAGTGTTTATTTACTAGATGGGAGGGATAAGGAAGCCAGGGTCTCAAAGGCTTGATGTGAGAGGTGTGTGCTGTGCCCTTCCCTTTGGTTCGGCAGCAGCCACTAAATCCCGCTTTGCTTCCTATTGCTGGCTGACAAGAAACAGAAGCCTCTGCCCACAAGTGACTGGTGGCAGATGGATCGGGCCAGTGAAATGTTATGCCCTGACTTTCATCTCTCTAGCAGATGGGGTCATTACACAGTGTGCTTGTACACACGGCTTCTCTTCAGGCAGCAATTTATGTGTGGGCTGGACAATAGTAGCATTTGATAAGTGTGTTTTAAACGGCGTGCTCTACGCCTGGCAGCATGCTGCATGCTTTGCATATAGGGAGAAAGGCAAGGACACGGCGTATCTAGGGGAGTAATGAATGTAAATCTACAAGACATATTATTGAAATAAATCAAGCTCCCTGGGTCTTTAATTTTCCTTTATATTAACAAACTCACTCAGAGATAACTGGTGAACAGGAGTCAGGAAGGAAAGCACAGAGGTTAAAATGTAAACAGGCATTTAGAAAAAGACCACAATGGGTCTTAAGATTTTTGTGTCGTAATTGTATGCGCTGGAAGTTAGGTCACAGGTATTATTTAGTTTTTTTGTTTTGTTTTGTTTTTTAATACAGATTTAGCACTCCAGACGGATTCGCGTTTATTTAACTTTGAACATCCAGCCTTCCTTTCATCCACCCATATGCATGCATCCGTCCACCTTTCTGTCCTGCATCCATTCAGCTGGCAATCCACCTTTTCAGGGTTTTCCTTGATGAAAACCGTCCTAATAACCTGTGATATTTAATTCTGACAATTGGGGGAAACAGCCAGGCAGAGTGCCTCAGACTTCCGTTCTGGCAAAGGCATCTATCTGTTGGTGGCATTGCCTGACAGTAAGGTTGGCCAACGTGTGGGGAATACACGGCGGAGCTCGAGTTTTGCAGTTCGCAGTGTCTGCGATTGCAGTTGTTTTTCAGCCTGACTGCTTTAAGGCGTGATGGCATTTTTCTTCTCTTTGCTAAGCACTCTGGGAGTTATGAACGCACAAACTTACCTGCTCTCAAACTTGCAGCGCACCTAAGGCAGGAGGAAGCAGATGCGGTGAATTTGTAGGGGTGCTTTTTAGAGCTAAACATAGGGGAACTTGCTACCTCTGAACCAGAGCGCACCCTTTGCTTAGTTTAAAAAAAAAAAAAAAAAAAAGCAGATGAATTTTATAAGAAGCCGAATAAAAGGCAACATGTTTCTGGCTTCAGAGATACTCACTCAAATACGCAGCAATGAAGGAAGCCTGGTGTCCCTTCAAGTTTTACATGGCTGCAGGAGTGTACCGTTTTTTCACTGCCCAATGTTGGAAGATGGGCATTCATTCGAGTAAGCACGCCAAATGCCCCCTCTTTAAAACCCCAACACCGTAGCACCCGTGTTTTGTTTGTCTTCATTTCTTTCTTTCTTTTTAATCAGAACAAACACAGGCAGCCGCATTTGGGGTGTGTTGTTTGTCATTTCTTTTCCAGGTTAGCCCTTTGGAAACAGGATAAAATGTTTCCACCCTGAATTAAGTGTGGGTCAAAAGGGCACATTCAACCTGCATAGAGAGCATGTAATATGAGTGATGAGAGACGTACGATCCTTCCATCCGGATATTCGCTGTTTGAAAACATGTTAACAGTCACGGGCTGGTTCTCGTGGGGTTTTGTGGATGAGCTGCGTGGGTCTGAGGGAGTTTCTAGCAGTTCGCGATGCCTGCTATCGATTGCCTTGTTGATGTTAGGAGAGCTATTTCAACTTTTCAGATCCTCAGATTTCACCCAGAGAATCATATGTGGTGGGTCTGACAGAGCCTGGCAAGCTATAGTTTTATGGGGGATTCAAATGTGTCTGGGAATTTTGCCAGCCAGGCCTTTGCTGGGGTGCATATGTGATTTGTGGGCTAGTTTAGTGAATCAATCCTAGTCTGGTTTCCCAGCGGCTTTAACTCCCTCATTGCGTTCAAATATTAGTCCCTCTTTCAAAACTTCTCATCTTCCTCAGTTTGTCAAGAACATCCCCCCCCCCCCCCGCTCTTCTTTTCTGAAGATGCGTTATAGCGCCGCCTCCTGGTGGCCTTCCTCAGTCACCACTGGACCGATCTTCCATTTAATTTTATTACTTTGCATTTTTGAGTGATAAATGTGTGCATTTGGTAAAAGTGAATTTCAAAATACCAGATTTTTCTCAAGAGTATCACTGCCTGAGGATCAGAATAAGATTTGTTCGCCTTACACATCAGCCACCTATATTTTTTCTTCAGGCTATGTGATCAAACATCTAGCGAGGACTGTGAGGCATGTGTTTAGGTTCACTGTCACTATTTTGACATATTACGTATGGTGTCTCCTTACTAGGGCTATTTTGAAGATTGAATGCCTTGATATCTGTGATTCTATGGCTGCACCTGGCATTTTCAGTCTCCCATGCGAGATATTTGTTATTTTTATCATTGGCCATAGATGATAGTTCATTTTGATATGAAATCTAAAAATAAGTTCACCATTTCTCTCTTCTCACATTGATTCAAAGAACATGGTCATTATATTTTACGTGTTAAGAAGCACTTTGAGAGTTAGAAATTAAACTGCAAAAACATTATTTGCTTTCACACGTTTACCAAGGAGGACCACAAGTTTGTGACTTATAGTAAAAAAAGGGGGAAATTTTAACCTTTTCACTGGACTGAACTTGACATTTTTGTTTCCATTTTTCATCCCTATTTAATTTGGGCAAACTTCTATAATATCCTTTAGTGATGAATTAGCCTTCTTAATGTTCTTTGTGGAGAGGGATAAGATGTGAAAAATAAATAATCCCACTTTAAAATTCTTGTTAGTTTTACTGCACAGGAATATGAGAGAAACGAAGAATAGCTCCCCACTACAAAGCTAAACACAAAGTTGTCCTTGAAAAGGATGAATTGGAGAGGTGCAGACATATGCCAGAGACTTGAGAAGGGCCTCCTTTCAACTTTGTTCAAAGTTTTCGTCCCAATTTGCCTTTTTTTTTCCATCTACAGAAATGCACATGGCTTTGTGTGTCTGCCCTATATAAACATCCCACTGTAAGTAGGACAGATGCTTTCCTGAGGTCAGGGAATAATTAAAGGGCACCATGGTACAAGTACAATGCCAATTTGGAAAAGCCAGTGTCGAAATCAGACAGCCTTTGGGCATCCCCAATGTTTTTCCTCACAGGCATCTAAGAAATTCAGATTTGTCTAAGTGTCATCTTAAACTGTTACATCATACTGCAAAAAAAAAAAAAAAAATTAATCATAAGTTAATCCCCTTCCCCTTTTGGAAACACTGGGTGACTAAAAGAAATAGAATTGTTTGTACATTTGAAATCTCTGAAAATTGCAAAATGTTGATCATAAGCCACAACAGCGTTTCTACACGGGGCCTTGTGTCCACACTGTGTATCATCTGGGCTTTTGGAGTGATTTATAGACTATCTGTCCAGCCATCTCAGTTCGTTAGCTTAAGTATTGTTTTCTCAGCTCAAACCATGGCTTCTTCCCCACCCTCGCTATACCCCCCCCCCTCACTAGAAAAGCTCTGTTGCTCTAGACCTGCAAATTCCAGATTAGTGAGAATGTTTCTAGACTCTTCCAATGATTCAGGGCTTCAACTCCCATTGAGAAAAACTATTCATTCTGAAGACTTACACTGTTTGAACACTGGTGACAACATGTCTTGGACTAGAAGAAAAACAAGCCACCAGAGAGAAAGCCAG
This sequence comes from Acomys russatus, assembly GCF_903995435.1. NCBI lineage: Eukaryota > Metazoa > Chordata > Mammalia > Rodentia > Muridae > Acomys > Acomys russatus. The sequence goes on from NC_067166.1 coordinate 1,658,814, forward strand.
TGTGTGCTGAGTAAGCACGCTCCGCCTCTTCCGGATTGCAGTCATGCTTGGAAGATGTTTCTGTGTCTATTTTGTAGTTATTTATTCCTTTGTAGTTTTTAGAGACTATTAAGAAGGTCAAAGAATGAACAAAGTATGTATTTCCAAAGGAAGGCGTGTATCTTTTGAAAGGTAATTCATATCTCGAATTGAATTTTTTTCCTGGTCTGAGATATTAAATTGTTGGTTCATGAGAAAGCCTTTTCTTGTATACTATTTATTATTTTTGAAGCATTACTATATCATCAGACATATATTTGAAATAGATTGATTATTGGATTGCAGTTTTGTAGGCCTATGAATATTTACAGAAATACTTTTGGAAAATGAATCAAACATTGAACTTTCAACGGGAAAACTTTTTGTATTAAATCCACTTAAGACACGTTATCAACATTTATCTACCAATATTTTCTTTCATTTTCAGGAAAAAAGGGTATTTAGTAAAGAGAGGAAGAGACAAACTGACTATGTATCCAGGTCAGAGAGCTATCTATAGACTTTGAGGATTTCTTTTCCCCAGTAGTCTGCAAGCATCTGACACTCGGACCCATGGGATTGCATATCAGTAATGACTGTACCGGGTCTCCCCACAGCCCACTTAGTGGCTACTAAACAGTCTGTGCTCAATGTGATATTTTATTTTTCTCCACAGTCCTGCTTGACATCTCATCTCTTAAGTCATTTGATAATATAAGAAGTGCCACCTTAAGGCATGGCTGTCCAGAACTCATGGAACTGATAATTTCACTTGGCATTTCTTCTTAAGTAGTAAAGAACCCTCCCCCCACCACCACACACAAAAGAGTAAGATCAGCATTTCATTTTGCATAATAACATAACAGTATCAAAGCCAATTAATGGTCATTGAAATCTAGACTGGATTAGAGCATCGTAAACTGTACCACACGTGCTGAGTATTTACTTTCTAAGTGTTAGATGTTCCTTGCTACAGCAGGCCTAATGCTAATCGATGTCATCACTACATTAAATAAGGTTAAAGTCGCTCACATCTTAATGTAGAGGTTACCAAGTGCCAATACTCTTGCTGATTTTCATAATCTCTCTCTTCCTTCTTTTCCACAGCCATGCAGATACACAACACTGGTCCTTTTCTTTGTCAGTTGCAATTTACTCATCTTGGACTAACATATATGTGCTTTGTATGTAAAGGTTAAAAAAAAAAAAAACACTATCTGAAGGCAGAGTTCTTATTTGCTTTTGCTCTGCTCTGACATATCAAATAGTGCCGCGTCATGTTTGGTGCATGGCAGAAGTTAAACACACCTGCTTACCAAAAAGCAGATACAGGCAAGAGACCTTCAAGGCCTAAACCGCGGTACATATACATGCATGGGTGGAGTGTAGGGTCGTTACCATTGGTAATTAAGAGTTCCCATGACAACCACAACTTCAACAGGAGATTGGATGAAAGCTGTGAACAGGGAGGAAGCGCCTTTCACTCATGAAACAGAAGTGTACTTTGAGCTGTGCTAGCGTGTGCCTTCCAAGCACCAGTTGGAAAAGTGACTTTTTCACAATGTTTCTTCATGGTGTGCTTGAGCAGTTAATTGTATTGCTCAGGCTCTGAGAAACCACTGGGGATGGTGGGCTGAAATTGTCAACAGAGATTTACTTAGCCAGGATTGTCTGGAGGTGGTTTTTAATTTTATAATTCCCTGAAACAATTGCATTAGCTGCACATAAATCTCTCTTGCAGAGGGTTTCAAAGAAGGAAGCCTCCAGTCCACATTCTAATGCACATCGCTTTTGTTTGCAGCCTGCAACGGCATGCTTTGTAGGTACACTGTGGTGCACAGTTTATTTTGAATGATATTAGCACATTTTCAGGAAGTTGTAAAGCTAATTAAAGGCCCTGTTTTCATAGTATTTAAGCTTTTCTTGTTCATTTAGCAAAAGACTTTAATTTCTCCTCTTCGTGGTCCAAAAATGCTGTGTCCGTGTAAGCACTGTTCCCACTAACAAAGGCAAGAAAGGTAAATGTGTAAGTGCACTTCAGACACTAATAAACACAAAATTCATAGAAAACTACCATGTTTCGTAAACTGGCTTCATGTCTTCCCATAATACTGCTGAAGGTTCATGTAAACTCTGGGGTGGGATGTTAGGGTTCACATGACAGATTGGAAAGGAGATTCTGGAACATGTCAACGGTAAAGGACATGACAGATTAAAGAGCTCTGAGCAGTGCTCACCTTCCCCAAAGCGTCCTTTATCAGGTGGATTAATGCATTCTCGCCCTGGGAAGAGACAGGCTGCTACCTAGGACAGCAGAGTGTGTGCTGAGTGTGACCTGGCACTAGTAGGAAGAAAGTGAGAAATGTTTATTTCCCTTGTCATTATACTGAAAGAAAGAACACTTGGACCGTGGCTTATCTTAAAATAGCTTCATTAACGGAAAGAAACAAACCAAAAATAAAAAAAGTAGGAAATGTAGTCTAGGTGCTTAGAATGTAGGGCATGCAGCCAACGATTTTTATGTACTTGCCAAGCATGAGTTACTTTGTTGTTTCAGGCTTATTTTAAATATTGATGTATTAGTACAGGATCAAGCCTAATGTGATTTTTTTTAAGAACTCGGTCACTATTTTCTCACTGTGATGATTAAAATACTCAGAAACTTTTGCATTAACTTCATTAGGGTGTGAAGTTTTATGAAATAGTATCCTTGCATTTTAGATGTTGCTTATGGAATTTTTAAAAAGTATCTATCCACCATATAAGAGACTCTTGTGAATGCACTGTTCATGATCATCATTCTGAAAGACTCTTTGATGTTTCTTCCCTGGCCTCAGTCAGAATGGCTACGTTTTATTTTGTTATAGATTGAATCTTCTAGATTTCATATACATTTAAAGTTTCTAGTATGTTCTATTTTGAAACTGACCTCTTATACACAGTGTACTGCATCTGAATAGCACACACACACACACACACACAGAATGAGTTAGTAGTTCTGCCATAGGCATCACTGAGTTTTCATACTATTGTAGGTTATCTGTCCTTCTGTTTTCACAATACACATTTGGCTCCTTTCAGACTTTTAGGAATGAGAAAATATGTCTATGACCCTATCCGACTTCTTTTGAATCTATGCTTTCATTTCTTTTATTGTTTGTCTGTTTTGGTTTGCTTTATTTGTTTGGTTGGTTGGTTCTTGGTTTGAGTTGGATTTTTGTTTTGTTTTCAAGATAGGGTTTCTCTGTCCTGGACTCACTTTGTGAAGCAAGCTGGCCTCGAACTCACAGTCATGCACCTGCCTCTGCCTCCCCAAGTGCTGGCATTACGAGCATGTGCCAACTCCCTTGGCTATGCTTTCATTTCTAATAGAAAATTCCTAGAAAATGAATGGCTAATTCATATGAAAAGTAAAATATGGCAATATGAAATTATCTATAAGGCTCTTAACTCTTTACATTCTAAGTAGGCTTTCATGAAGTGCACATGTCTTATGCATTTGACATATTCTACAATTTAATTTGAACTTCTCTAATAGGTAAATAATGGGAGAGTGTATTGGGATTTAGATGACATATCCTTCCTTTGTATTTTTATTCTGTTATTATTGTTACAATTTCACACATGTGCACAATATGGCCTGGCTGCTTTCTACTCCAGCCCGTACTTTTTCAGTGTTCACTTCTCCCAGTTCCGGACCTCCTCTCTGTCTGCCTCTCTCCAAAATTCCCATGCTTTTTTGTTTTGTTCTTTCTCCTCTTTGTCTTATCAGGGTAATCTGTGTCGTCACTGGATTGAGACTATCTGTTGAATCTTAGTAAGGTCATGAGTACACAACTGAAAGCAATGGCTCCTTCTTTCCCCAAATCTACCCATGGGGAAGAGACTGGCAGTGAGGGTAGGGCCTTCTGAGGCCTTCTGAAGCCTGCCTGTGGATCGGCCCATTACTGTGAAGCCCCATCTACGTTTCAGCTCTCCTAGTCTTCTTGCCCTCCATACCTTCCATAACGTTGCCTGAGCCTAGGAGGTAACGGTATGAATGTTTTGTTTAGGTCTGGGCCCTTAACTATTGCTTGTTCTCAGCACTGTTCGCCCTCATAAAACTCTGAGCTCATCAGAAATCACTGAGAAAAGAAAAGCCTTCTCCCATTGGAAGAGGAGACCACCAGTTTCCTGTAGATATAAAACATTTGTATTTAGAAGGTGGTTTGATGCTACATCTATTAAGCCAAATAAGAATTAAGTTTCTTTCTAAAGCCTATATCCTCCCCCCACCATGGGGTTTTGAGTCTGTTTCCGGTAACTAATATGGATTCCCTTCTGTGGGGTAAGCCTCAGATCCAATCAGAGAGCAGACAGCTCCTAAAACACCAGTGTTTAAATGAGGCTCTCTGGTTCTAGTGCTTTCCCTAGGGGCTTTCTTCCTTCTTTGGGTTGCCTTGTCCAGTGTGATGATCTTTTTGAAATTCTATTATACTTTATTTTGTTAAAAACAGTTTCTAAAAAAATTAACAAAATATTTTTGAAAGACTATAAAAGTAATATAGATTATCAAAACATAAAAGAAAAGTAATGAGCCGAGCATGGTGGTGTATGCCTTTTAATCCCAGCCCTCGGGAGCAGAGGCAGGTGGATCGCTGCGAGTTCAAGGCCAGCCTGGTCTACAAAGCGAGTCCAGGATAGCCAAGGCTACACAGAGACACTCTGTCTTGAAAAACCAGAAATTAAAAAATAAGTAATGGGGCCAGAGGGTTCAGGAGCCCCACAAGGAGACCCTCAAGGCGGGCAGATCTGGACCCAAATGGGATCTGGCACAAACTGTTGCACCAACCAAGGACAATACTTCTAGTAAATCTAGACGCGCCACCCCCACCCCCACCCCTGTCCCCAGCCACGCCCCCAGCCCCACCCCCACCCTCACCCCTGCCCCCAGCCCCGATTAGATCTAGAGAATAGACAGCTCATTCGCCATGGTTAAAGGGAGAGCAGAGCCTCCCTCTGACATGAACTCTAGTGCCCCCGACTTGATCACAGGCACACAGAGGAAGGAGAAGCAATTTATCCAGATGAGACCTGATAGGCTGTGGTCCTATGGTGGGAGAGGAGGTCCCCTTCTGTCAGAGGTCTAGGGGAGAGGAATAGGGAAAAAGACGGAGAGATGGTGGGAATGGGAAGATACAAGCAAGGGGGAAACACTCGAGATATAATCTGAAAAAATTATAATAAATTACAATTTTTAAAAAGATAAGTATTTAGTATAGGCTTCAATTTTTTCAAAACCTTGCTTTACTTAGAGTTCTTAAGTGCTTCTACCTCCCTTCCAACCCACCGACCTGTGGTAGAAGAGAAAGAAGTTTAATAGGAAAGGGGATTGTGAACCTCTTTAGACATAGTTCCTTGGAGTGGGTCAGTCTTTGTCCTCAGGATAGCAGCAGATCAGGAAACAGCGAAGAACAGCAGCAGCGGTACAACTTAGAAAACTCCACCGAACTGGCGCAAGTCGAAAGTGCCACCATGACTCCAGCAAGGCAGATATGGGTCAGCTGAACTGCCTACCAGGCTCAGCCGGAGTGCCAAGACATTCTCTCGAGTTTCTCTGCGCGAAGTGAAGTGTAGAAAAACCAAAGACCAGCGAAGCAATGTGCTCTGTTGCAAAGAGTGACGACACGAAAGTGTCCCCCCACTGTCTGTGGGCTTCTATTATCTCCTCCCAGAGTCCACACAAGGATGTCTTCCCGCTGGCAAAAGCCACGCCCCTTGCAACTCACAAGACAGCTTCCAGCAAAACGTCTCGTGCCCTCTTGCGAGTCTGTTTTCAGCTAACAAAGATCACAAGTCTGTTTTCAGTGGTGGAAAATATTCCCACATCCCACACTTGGGCCCAAAACAACAACAACAGCAAACATATTCACATGACATAATTTGAGTTTTAAAAAACCAGAAACTTCTACTTCAATTTAGAATATAGTTTGGAGTTAGGTTGGATTAAGTAACATGGCAGTTGTATATATTCCTCTAAGAGCCATGTCCTCTCTAGCCTGTGGTAGTTAGGTGGATTTTCAGAGGCAAGCATGAATTCTGTCCCGGTAAGTCTTAAGTTTAACTACATAGCTATTGCCTAACTGCCAAGATGTGAGTACCCATTAGGGATATTTTGCTATTCTGGAAATTTCCGTGATTCATAGGTGTCACAATTAGCAGGACTATCAGCTGTTTTCTTCCTTTGGAAGCTTGAATAGCACCTTTCAGTACCGTGAAAATTAGTTTTCAGGGAGGAGGGTTTCAGGTCAAATCCAGCTTTGATCCTCCAAGTATTGTGTCCAAAGTATGTGATGTCTTCAGAAGTTAGGAACTCACCTTCAACCCCTGGGAGACACCCAAAGGTAACCGCAGTATTCTATATTGATTGATAGTCTCTTAGACTCCCCAGACAGCAGCTACAAAGGTGTGTATGTTTCGGGGGGCATGCGGGGTAGGCGAGGGGTCTCATGCCTGGTACTGGATTTTTGTTAGATAGTCTATGGCTTTGAGGGGAAATTTTGTCAGGCCGACGGGAATAAATAGACAGGAAGGAGGAACAGTGACCCAGCTAGGATCCGTTAGGATCTGCATGCCAGCCTACAGCAGCAAAGCCTGACCACAGGCACGTTAGGTCCATCAGCCAGGTTTCAAACCTTAAAGGTTTCACAAGTTCCAGACACTGTGTCTTCAGGCAGGCACCAAGCCTATGGGAATTATTTCTCATTCAAACGATAGTGCCACAGAAAACGTTTTTGGGGTAAGGCATAAGAAGACAACGCCAGTTAACAGCAGTTGCAACACTGTCAGAGCAGAGTTTGTTGGTTTCCAACAAGCTGAGATGATAGCAGAGACTACGGAGATGCCAGTTATTTTGATTTGATCATTATGCACGGGACACACACATATAAGATTACATTGTTCTATGCCTTGAGTATGTGTAAACCACATATGTAAATCAGCCCCATGGTTTATTGTCAAGATCCTTTTACTGTTGTTGATTCACATTAAAAGAACTTATCACTCTTTGTTGAAATAAACAAAGGGAGATACGAGCCTAGAAAGTTGTAATTTTCCTATGATTCTTCCAAGTCAATGCTGTTGTATAATCCTATGCTACCTCCAGGATATACTGCCCCAGTGAAATTGGTTTCTGCTAATGTTCCATTTCACGAATGGGAAGAGTGCCAGTCCATTGAGGTAAGATTCCTGGTCTATTATCAGATAAGTAAAAAGATATCTACATTAGAGTGAAAACTGAGCCCATGTGATGACCAGGGCATTTGATGGATCCAGGAGATTACTGACTATGCACTTCTTCCCATCGGCTGCACCTCAGAGACTTAAATTTCCTAAGAGGGAATAAATAGGCTCTGCCGGCACTGTGGAGACCATCCCGAGGAGACCCAATTCCAAGTCTACATTGTATAACTGCTATGGCTGCACGGGTGTATTAAATCACCAGCCAGGGACATTTAATAAAGGAAAAAAATAAGAGTATATTTTATTGATGATCATTTTTGAGCATTCTGCTTTAGTTTTTCCTCCGTTCACAAAGTATGTAATAACTCTTCTGTCAAAGGTAATTGAGGAGACAGAGTAATAAGGCTTTGCTCTTTCACATTCAGATGTTGTTCCATGATACAACGCAGTCCACAGCCAGATTTCTAACACACATCAGTAGAGGGGGGAAATATTGTATAGTTTCTTTTGGAAAGTGAAAACAAATAAAGATAACTATATAAACCACAGAGCTTAAAAGCACACTTGCTAAAGAGTCTCCTCTGATTCAGGAGAGGTGGAAGGGACTTGATCAACCGAGAGAAATGTCTTCATTGCTAAAATTGCTTCCAACTGATACACTTGACTCATCAGGCAACAATTTTAGTATAGTTGGTCTTGCACAAGTAGCAATAACTAGGTGGTCACAGCACCAGAACCTACTTATTTATTCCCCTCTACCATTATATCAAAGATACCATCAAAATTGACACCTTGTTTTCCCTTGATGCCGTAAGAAGTCCAAGCTTTTGAAGGGTTGAAAAACTGGCTTGAAGTTTTTTGCAGCCCGGCCATCCTTCCCTGGTCCTTTGCCCACGTTCCCTGCAATGCTTCATTTGTATTCAGCGCCATCCTCCATAGTCAAATGCTCTTTGCTCTGGCTAAAACCAATCAAGCTACTTCCCCCAGTGGACCTCTGAAATAGCTGCTCTTTGCTCTGTTCACTTCCCACCTCCCATAGGACTGGGCACTGTTATGTGACCCCTTGCTATCCATTACTGACTTAAAGCCATTTCCCTCTCTCCTTAGTGTGTTCCAGAGCCAGGACCTTTTATCTTTTATTTCACACTGTTCTCTCTCACATTACTGATTTCTGAGCTTTCTCTTACTGTTCTCCCCCTCTTAATTTCTAAGGCTGACAGGTTGTTAACATCTTGAGCATTCAAGGCAGTGATGTGTACTGGTCAAATGCTCCTTCACCTGACATAAACTATAGCCATTAACAGAAATGGCTTCTGATGCTTCTGTCCAAATTATGCCCCAGGATGATGTGCATCATCTTTAGAAACTGCATCCCCCACCTCATCTCAAATCCCAGTCTAATCAGTATTATTTTTACTTTCCAACTCCCTGCCACAGTTCTTCCCTCTACGTTAACATATCTAATCTAATTGCCTCCAGTTGCTCAGTTATTTATTATTTTTGTTTTACTTAATGGTAAATCATAGTAACCATTCAGTTGTGGTCAAACTATGATGCCTTGGGTACAAAGCTTTTGAACCATCCCAAGATTAAATTTTCTATCTTTCTTATGCGTGTGAACATCATGAGGAAAATTATATATGTAGGTTGACTCATTTTCTTTTCAGTTAACAATAGTACATTTAAAGTTGCATGTTTGGTAGTTTTTCTGTCCTACACTAGCACTATGTTTCTCATTTCTACAGAAATAACTTAATGCATTCTCCTTCCTTCTCCACACCTCTCTTCTCTTCCACACCACACAGGCAGCGCCTCCAAGCCCCATTTAGAGCCTTCCTTCTCCTGCACTTCATTGAAAATATGGAAATTATTCATGTTAAATTAACAAAGTCAATCAGACTAAGACTCTCACTTTGCACCACAAGATGACCCACTTGGTGACATGTAGCTACCCTGATCCTGGTCAACAGGAGACCCAGCCAGCCCTGCCTTTGTCAGGTGAGGCCAGTCTAAGTGCTACCCACACTCTCGGAATTGATTAAATCATCTCATATTTTCCTCCCCGTCAGTTCTGGTTTATTTTCTATTGAATTATTCTCACTAGAATTTATAATCTATTTTCCGTATACTATCTTTACCAAAGATCATCAGTGTGGTTTCATAGCATAGTCACTTGGCATTTCTCACATCTGCATTTTCCATTCAGACTCTGACTCCTAATATGTCACTCGTTCCTGCCACACTGCTAGGACTCCTATTTTGTTTTCTTTCCTTTTTATTGAGTGTGTGCTGGTGTGTGTGTGTGTGTGTGTGTGTGTGTGTGTGTGTCTGTGTGTGTGTCTGTGTCTGTCTGTGTGTCTGTGTGTGTGCGTGCACACGTGTGTGTGTGGTATGTGTGTGGGGGCGTGTGCATCTATGTGCAAGGTTGTGCCTATATGTGCAAGCACATGTGGAGGGCAGAGACTGATTTTGAGACCTCTTCCTCAGTCATATCTCTACATTATTTTTTTTGAGATAGAATTTCTCATTGAGCATGAATATTCCCATCTTTGCTAGACTGACCAGTCAGTGGAAAATAAGCTCTGAAAGTAAGCAGCATCTGGAGAGGCAAAACTAATTAATGGGAAATTAATGTTAGTAAAGATAGGATACAGTAAATATGTGTCATATGCAAATGAGGCCCAAAGCAAGGGAGATATAAGAAATGATACAACCAGCCCCTGATCGATGGTAAGCACTGAAGGCTGTAACAATTAGAGACTGTCCTCACCTGACAGATGAAGGGGTAGGGCTCCAGTTTGACCTAGAGCAGGGAGCTACACACCAGCAGTGGGGGGAGATCAACCCTTTTGCTACACTAGCGAGCCTTTGGGGTTTGCTTGCCTCCTCCTCTGGTATCCACCCGTCTCTGCCCCATTACTGGGATTACAAACCCATGATGTCAAGCCCAGGATGACATTTTTACTTCAGTGCTGGATATCCAAACTCAGGCTGGCATGCTTGCTCACCCGTGCAAGCAGTTTACTTAGTGAGCCATCTTCCCAACTCCCAAAGTTCTGTTTTTATTCGCCTAAATCAGCCGGCTACATCTTTCAGTGCCTACATCTGTCTTCCTGTCCTTTGGTTTCTCTGTTATCAATTACTCTTCACTCTGTTAAAAAAAAAAAAAATCTTTCTTGTCACCCTTAACATTGACTCAGGCTTTTCTTTTGAAACAAACAAACAAACAAAAAACAAACAAAAAAAACACTTCTTCTCCTCATATCATTTGCAATGCAGCTTATTTTTCTTACATCTACGCTAACTTTTCATGTTGTATTTCAATTTTATTTTTAAGCCACGCTATTTTTTTTTTTTTTTTAGTTATTATCATCACACACCCCACCTTTAAACATAGTCAACTACCAGTGTTTTATGTTGTTATGACTAGACCATACTATTCGCTGAGCTCCACATATGTATTTATAACTACCTACTGGGTTTATATCTCAGGGTTACCTTGTCTGAAATGTACCAATGTACCAACTCTGGTTTTTGATTACTCATTTGTCCTGATGTCAACTAATGCCACTGCCAGCTGCTCAAGGAAGCAAGCCAAAGACCTGGTCTTCTTTAGCTCTCATTATCTTTCATCAAATTCATTAACCTATCAACAAGTCTTCATCTATCACCTAAATATTTGAAAACACACAGAGCCCTGTCTGTGTCCTTCCTACAGCTTTGTTCTATTCTACAGCCGTGGCCATCTCCCTTTTAAAACCAGATAGGAAGAACTTCCTGTGTATGATATACATTATATATGATCCTCAAGTTTGTCTCTTCATTGGAAACAAAATGCCATATTAAAAAAAAAAGTCAAATGATGTACTTAGCTTAAAATCGCTAAAGTTCCCGTTAATTTAAATAACAATCAAATGTCTTATTGTGATCCAGACTCTGAATAATTTGTCCCCTGATGTGTGTTCTCTCATGGAGCCATGAAATAATATCCAAATTGCTACTGCTACAATGTGCTTTGTTTTGTATCATTTTGTTTTTTAAGATAGGATATCTCTGCATGTAGTCTTGGCTGTCCTAGAACTCGCTTTGTAGAGCAGGCTGTACTCGAACTCACAGAGATCCACCTGCCTCAGCCACCTAAGTGCTGGGATTAAAGGTATGTGCCACCATTCACCATTGGGCAGCTACAATGATTTTGAACTTGCTTTTACCTCTTCCATTAATTAATTTACTTATTTGCTTTACATCCTGATCATAGGACCCCCCTGAGTCAAACTCTCACACCCCTCAGACCCAATGTCCCCCTCCCCATCTCCTCACAGAAGGGAGGCCACACCATGGGTACCAACCCACACTGACACATCATGTCATGTCCTAGCATGACTAAGCTCATCCTCTGCCACTGAGGCCAGACAAGGCAGCTCAGCTAGGGAAAGGAGATCCAAAGGCAGGCAGCAGAGTCAGAAACAGCCCCTGCTCCAATTGTTAGGGCACCCATATGATGACCAAGTTGCACATCTGTTACAAATGTCTAGGGAGCCTGGGTCCTGCCCATTCATGCTTTTTGGTTGATGGTTCAGTCTCTGTCAGCCCCCATGGGCCCAAGTTGATTTACACTGTAGGTCTTCTTGTGGTGTCCTTGATTCCTCTGTCTCCTTCAGTCCTTCCCCCAACTCTCAAGACTCCTCTCTCCCAGCTCCCATCCCAAATCATCCGCTCTAATAATTTCTGTCTGGGCTATCTCCCATCCATAACCCCCCAAATACATTCTTTTGTGTTGTTCATCTGGGTCACTGCTTTGCATGCAAACTTCAGAGTTCCTCCTTCTCGCCCCTGTGGCTCTTTCCTATCCCACAGCAAATCTGCTATTTCCTTCTCCTCCTGTACCTGTTCCTACTCAAGATCCTTCTATCCCGAAAGCTCAAAAACTTTGGCCATACCTCTTCACCCTTCCCTACCCAAGTGTTGTAGGCATTCATTCAGCCAGTCAGGGATAACTTGGAGGCAAGGGTTACAGACATCATTTGGGGGTACATGAAAGTCTGCTCATTAAAGACAGCAATCAGACATGGGTGGATGGGGTGATAATTAGCAGTCAAATACAAGGCACCGGCCATGCTCCAACATTCCCCAAAGTTAGGACTACTGTTTGGCTGTGGGTATCTGTATCTGTTTCCATCAGCTGCTGCATGAAACTTCTCAGAAGACAGTTATGCTAGGCTCCTGTCTATAAACATATCTGAGTATTATTAATAGTGCCAGGGACTGGCTCTCTCACAAGGGGTGGGTCTCAATTTGGGCCAGTCATTGGTTGGCCATTTCCTCAACCTTTGCTCCATCTTTATCCTTGAAGATCTTGTTGGAGGCAGGACAAGTTGTGGATGGAAGGTTTTGTGGGTTGGTTGATGTTTCCCTCTCTCTACTGGGAGTACCTTCTGGCAACAGGAGGTGGCTACTTCAGGCTCCTCCATTGCTGGTGGGAGTACAAACTTCTATCACCACTTTGAAAGTCAGTCTGATGCTTTCTGAGAAAATTGGGAATAGGTCTACCTCAAGACTCTGCTATACCATTCCTAGGTATATATATACCCAAAAGATCCTCCACCATACCTCAAGGACACTTGTTCAACTATGCTCATAGCAGGTTGATTCCTAATAACCAGAAACTGGAAACAATCTTGATGTCCCTCAACTGAAGAACAGGTAAAGAAACCATGGTACATTTACACAAGGGAATACTACTCAGCTATTAAAAAACAAGGACATAATGAAATTTGCAGGCAAATGAATAGAACTAGAAAAGATCATCCTGAGTGAGGTTAGCCAGACCCAGAAAGATAAACATGGTATGTACTCGCTTGTAAGTGGATATTAGCCATAAAATACAGGATAACCAGGCTATACTCCAAAGACCCAAAGAAGCTAAGTAACAAGGATGGTCTAAGGAAGGTTGCCTGAATCTCCCTCAGAAGGGGAAATAAAATGGATGTCAGAAGTGGATGGAGGGAGGGAACTGGGTGGAAGACAGGAGTGGTGAGGGTAACACAAGTAACGAGTAGGGATCAGGTATGGGGTGAGCAGTGGGTGCACTATCTTAAACTTTGAGTGTACTTCTGATTTTAGACTTAAAGAAATATAAAATTTTAAATTTGCATTAGAACTATATATATTGATTTTTCATTCTATGTATACATAGTTGCCACTAACCATAATGTACATATAAATTCTCAGCTTGCATAATAAAGCCAAATATTTTGAGGTTAAAGTTCCAGATTCTATTTTTTATAAAAAGCTGAATTTGGCGTTTTAATTGAGCCATTCTATACTCCTCTGCAGAGTCTTAGTTAAAGCTTCGTTAAGAAGAAGAATGTAAGCAAAGAAAATCATATCTTTTGCCCTCCGTACTATAGTAAGTTTGGTCTTTTTCTTACCAGGGCTATGCATAATAAGACAATAATCGCTAGTAGCTATTCCACTATATCAAGAAGAGATGTCCACGCAGCGAAAAGAGCTGGAAGCACAACTTCCAACAAGAGCTCCCAAGCTTCCTTTGGTATCATCAAAGATATCTAGGAAATTGTCTGTTATGCACAGAGAAAGCAGTTGACAAAAAACACATGGCCTTTTCAGTAAGCATGACCAGTATTTGAAAATCATATGTACCATGGGAACCAATGGAATCAAAGCTCATTAGTAGACAGGCATGTGAAATATGGGCAGGTGGGTAGGGACTGATAGTACCAGTGCTTTGAGGAATTAACATTTGTCAGAGAAATTGCTTAGAGGAGGGGAGGAGCATGCGTGACCACAGCAAACTGTTGACATGATTAAAAGCAAAGTTGGGGCCTTCAAAACAATGCTCATCTTGGCCCCCTTTACCGACAAGAGACATTTAGCCCCATTGCTTGTTAATTATTGTTACACTTTCCCTTGTGTTATCTTATTGCTTGGATTTTGTAGGTAGAGTGGAATTGAACTGTTAGTTGGATGAACTTTCTAAACATTTTTTCTTCAGTTTAATTCTTTGAGAGTTTTCCCCAGATGTTTTGATCTTATTTGACTCCCCCCCTCCAACACCTCCCCGATCCACCTTCCTTCCTTACACACACACACAAGTTTGCATCTTCATTTATTTTTTACAGCTAATGAGTCCAGTTTCTGCTGCTCATTAACTCTTGGATGTGTGGCCTTTCAAGGGAGCGTGCATAGCCTACCAGGGGCCACACCCCTAATCAACACTGACTCTTCCTCTACATAACTGTTAAGGCAAGGCTCACATGACCACCTCCTTCCAGCTCAGTGGTCCCTGCCCCTCCACAGACTTACAGATTTCACAATGAATTTGCAACTAACACAAGTAAGTATTACAGCAAGACCAACTAACACAAGTAAATATTACAGTAAGTCCAACTAATAAGGTTTAAGTTCTAAAACTGTGTTTAGACAATCGCATCTTGTTGTCACTCAGGAAAGATAAAATAAAAAAAATCTTTGAAATTCTAGTTGAAACCATAACTATCTGACAGCTGTTAAAAAATAAAACGAATACAAAAGGGTCAGTTTCTGTTTCACTTAAGATATTTCATGTTCCCCAGGAAATAGAACATACAGAAATGAAAAGCAGATGCTATGAAATTGAAGCACCAGACAAGCCTGATGGTGCTCCAGCAAAAGTAACAAATCCATATACTTTTCCACAAGTATCTGGGGTACTTGTAGCATCTAGTGGTTTAACATACAAATCTGAACCTAGTTTACTACCAAATTCATGTTGGTGAAAGTAAAATTAAATAAAATACAAGTTAGCATTCTTATCTACAAGACATTTCCTTTTTGTCTAAATATCATCTCAGCAGAAACAAGAGTTTATGATTATCATCTTAATAAATTCTTGAGCTTCTGAATTCTGCCATGAGCTTTGGATCATACAGACTGACAGGCAAATAAGTCTTGATGCGTTCTTGATACAATTACATATAATATGGTGTAGGGTCTGAGCTGTAATGAAGTCTTTACTGAGCATAGAGATAAGTTTCTTGTATGCTGGCACAAAGGTGCTGTTTCATATTCAATGCACACATTTTAGCTAGGCATGTCTACATCAAATGTGTCGCTCTAAGAAGCCACCTGATAGGTGGTTGCAAATATGAATGGAGCAGTTATCATTCCTCTGCCTATGTGAAATCTACCTCTGGTCTGTACATGGTCTGGGCTTCTTTGTGGCACTGCCTTCCAGACTCAATGAAATTATCCAAAGTTTGAGGCCATTTCAGCTGGCCTGTGGTGCTCAGGCCAGCACCAGTCAGTTTTTTACCAGCCTTATTATATTCCACAGTACACCATATATTTACAGGCTGGTAGTTGGCAAGTGCATTCACCTATTGTACCATTTCTCAACCTTGCCGCTCTTAAAACTATGAACCTGAAAATTCTTTCTTTCTTTCTTTCTTTTTTTTTTCTTTCTAAATTGCTATCCCCTGAGTTGTGGGATGTTTAGAGGGTCGTTGGTCTCTATCCAAAATACGTGCTACAATACACCCAGATCCCAGTTACGACAAGGCGTGGCCTCCACAGGCATTTCCGCGGGCCTCCTCTAGAGAAGATCAAGAAGGTTCATACAATGCACACGTTGCTCAGGAAGAGGTACCCTGCGGACATTAAATAACACATGATTGGGAAGAAGATGAACCCCCAAAAGAGATCTGGTTTAAAAAGACTCCATTACAATGTCCAACTTGGAAATTCAGGGAGGTGTGTAGGATTTTACACCCGAAAACACCTATTAGAATCGTGCTAAAATGGTAAGCGTGCTGCCAGTGTATAGAACCGTGACACACTAACATTGGCTGCAGTCTAGAAGAGGAATTATAAAAGTGAAACACAGTGGCAAACACCTTTAATTGGTGAATGACGGAAGTGTACATTAACGTCTGAATTAAAAGATAAAGCCGGAAGTGAATAGAGGGGCTTCCCTAACCATCTGAAAGTTAGAAATGGCTGATCACACGTTAAGGAAGGTATTGGAGAAAGGTTTGTGTTTCTCTCAGTGTATGAAAAGACAGAAAGAGTGAGTGAGAGGAAAAAGCGACAGTGAAGGCAAGAATCACATCGTGATTAGTTTAACCGTGCTGGAGTGAAGATATTTAGTAAAAAAAAAAAAAAAAAATCATAAATACATGGAGCTGGGAATGGACGGAGAGTAGAGAAAGTATTATGGTGGGCTTTGTGGGAATCAATTGCATTTCACTGTAAAAACATAAGTGTAGCTGTGAGCTAAGTAATAATAAGATTGTTAGAGGCTAATGCATGTATACACTCACAGTTTATAAATTAAAATAAATAATGAAACAAAACCATGCCTAACGAAAAACTAAGAAGGTGGGTAGAGGAAATAACTATACAATCCAATCTACTCTTCACTCCTAAAACAAAAATCCTTAATATTAGACATTAAGGATGACAAAGTGGAGAAATACACTGCACTAATGGAGATCGACTCTGGAGGAATATCTGTGGTAAGAAATAATGAACAACTTGATTGACCAGGTGTCCTAAATGTCATAGTTACATGGGAGGCTCGTTTAACAGGTGTGGGCTAAAGAGGGAAGAGGAAAAAAGAGACAAGGATGCTTATGAAAATGATGAGAAATTCAGTTCTGGATGCCTCAAACTGTGGGTGCTTATGGATGTGTGGTGGGATTGTATAAATTTCAGAATCTCATGTTCCACTGTGAAGTTCAGATCTACAAATGGCTTGTGAGTGTGATTGCTAAGTCCAGTGCCGTATTGAAGCATAGTTTTGAAGACGTGTGAAATAAGAGGAAAGATGGAAAGATGGAAAGACTTCACCTGAGCAGTGAAGCAGAAGGGAGCTGCCCGCTAGGCTGGAAATCGTGCATACGGACGCTGACCTCTGCACAGTTTAGACTCTTAGACCTGCAATCAACTCAACATTAGAAGGTATATCTCAGAGAAACCGGATATTTTTTCCATGGGAGCAGCTGTTGAGAAGGTATTTTCTGTAAAGCACAGGTCTTTATTAATCAGGGAATGATCGCTTGACCAGACGCACAGGCCCTTTTAAATATTCTCATAAACGGATTGGTAATCGTCACATAGACAAACCACAGCCCAGCTGTGTGCTCCGCCCATTAGGAGCAGACCTGTTATCGCAAAAAAGATGAGCGGCTTGTAAGAATACAGCGACGATTTCACGGCACATGAGCCTAAATTTGTTTCTTAATGTAAAATAAGATGTACAGCTCAAGCATCATGATTCGCAAGGTCTCTGCACCATAGTCCATGGCACAGCCTAGGCTGTCATTGTCTCTGAACATATGTGTAGCATAGAATTTGGGTCACGTGCTCCATTGCATCAGGTGCTGTAGCTCATAGAAGGAAAGGAGTTCATCACGAGCAGATATCTAATCATAGTGTAATCTTCATAAAGATATTCTATAATAAACACGAGTGATGAAAGTGAGTCATTCAAAAACAAATTTTAAAAATCCTAATAATTTTAATGAGCTTTTTCTCAAAACTTAAAATACAGTTAACCTTGAAACGCACTATGTTTATGCTTATTTTAAAGTAGGATTGTATACCAAGCTGCAAACTTATTTTTCACTATATGCTGTCAGTTTTCATTTCTCAGTTAACATTGTGAGCACGTCATCAAAACTACACAGAAATTCAGTAGAAGAAGAGCACTGTGAATTGGGCATGCATAACAGTAACTGACTGGCTCAGTTAGATGTCTTTATTTTACAAATGCAACCCTGGAAGATGGCAAAGAATCAGAGCCCAACTCCTTTGGATAGTCATGCTTATAGACACATCATTGCTTCTTACCTTAGAATTACGAATAGATATAATGATAACTCATTGCCACTTGATGTTCATATATGTTTTATTAAGAAATTTGCAAAGATGTATCAATATGTTCAACTTTTAGAAACTATAGAGCATATTTATTTTAAGGGAATTTTCAAAGTTAATAAATATCTTGATTTTTAAAATTTTTATACACAGAACCCCACCCCGAACACACACACACACACACACACACACACACACACACACACACACACATAAACACATCTGAGTATTTGTGTGGCATAAACCATAATATGTTCTATATGAATTATAGGATTTAAAATTGTTAGTAAAGTAACATGAATAAGTATCTGGAGCATTAGCAGCTCCTTGCACTCAGCTGGCAGTGCGGAACTTCTTTCCACTGTGGTACAGCTGACCCGTTTCATAAGATGGTGGTTAAATTCCACACAGTACTAGAGAATCAAAGAGAAGAGAGTCCTGTAAAACAAAAAAGACATTGAACTAAATCTGGATCTTTAAAAAAAAAAAAATGAAATTTTGGGCCTGCAGAGAAGGCTCAGAGGTGAAGATCACTGGCTGCTCTTCCACAGGTCCTGAGTTCAATTCCCAGCAACCACGTGGTGGCTCACAACCATCTATGATGTGATCTGGTGCCCCCTGCTGGTGTGTGTGCAGGAGTACATGCAAGCGCAACACTGTATACTTAATAAATAAATACATCTAAAAAGTGGAATTCGGATGTTTGGCCATAATAGGTAGATCAAAAGTCGTTTTCTGAATTTATCCCTGAAGCCATTTAATCTCTTAATCTCAGCCTAAGAGAGAGGGGAGAGAGTAAAGCATGATTGATGTCCTCTCTGTTTTAATGAAACTTTATGCTAAACAACTGTAATCGCTGCTCCTAGCACATTCCTTGGCCGTATCTCTAGGACATAAAGATCACAAGCTACCTCTGGGCCGTAGCATAGAACGTGGTGGTGCCACCTTCTCTCAGTGTACAGAACTGGCTTCCAGGGAGAGTGACGTGAGCAGAGTAGCATGCTAGACTTCGCAGCGGCACGTGGTGCAGAGTGTTCATTCTTGGTCAGTCGTGCTTGGGGTCATTTTTGCAGCTGTAGTGATGGTCTTAACTGGTTCATCTGCACTTTCTCACCCAGTCTTTGTGACGAAGGGCACCGATCTGGGGACAGCTGGCTAAAGCTAGCAAGAAGTCTGTGGCTCTGGAACAGAGGAATCTAACTGGCCAAACCCACAACCTTGGCCTCATTAGCACTCTGCTAAAACCAGCCGAGATAACCAGTGGCAGATGGAGTCCTCAGCACTTGCAGCCGCCCTTCAGAGCCTTTGACTGCGGCCGATCAGATACCAAGGGCACAGGCGAATCCTTATATACTTGCATTGGGGCCAATGAAAGCAGCACATAGTGGTTTGGCTTTTAAACACCCACCAGAATTTCTTGTCATTTTCTATGTTTATGGCGAAATGAAGCGCAAGCTCTCAAGACTTCTGACATAAGGTTTTTATCAGCGGAAAAATGGAAGCAGATGACTTCATCATCACTGAAAGCAGTGGTACGGGGTGAAGCTGACGTCACGTGAAATCTGTATTAAAATCACCTTACTACCCACCAATTATTCCCTGGGGGAAAAAAATGAATGCCTTTAAATTTTGCATCAAGCATTTATGAAAGAACTGATTCTAAAATATTCAGTTGGGGACTTTTCTTTTTTGAAACACGTTTTAATTGCTTTGTCACAAAATCTCAAATACTTGTTGTAAAATACGTTTGAGATAAGCAAGATCTAAGCTATCTTATAACAAATCATCTGTCCTGGATGCATGTTGGGATCGTATTAGGAGCATTTTATATCACTAATGCCAAGGCAAGTGGCCTTAGGTGTGGTCTGAGCCTGGGTGGAGTTTCAGAAAGCCCTGGGGCTAATTCTTATGTTCAGTCATAGTGCAGTCTCTTTTTGAAACTTAGTGTCGAGAACAGAAAGCTGCACTCTTACTCACCATTCTGTGTTTGGCAGTGAGCTTCCTGAATTCCTGTGAGTTTAACTGGTTAATTCTATTTCCACACACACATTCCGTATGGAATTATTTCAGTGGGGGGAACATAAGATGGATTTTTCTAAATATTTGCTTTTCTGCTTACAGAAAAAGGCTAGTGTTCACTGAGTAAATGCAAACTGCTGTGAAATTTGTTGGACTAAATGCCAGGCCTACAGTGCAAGTGAGAGCCAAATAATATAAGCATGGATCTTAAATATTATATTTAAGATAATGTATTGTTAATGGCTTTCTGCCACTTGTTTCTGGTTTGTGTAAAACAAGTCAGTTACTTTGGGGGGGTTCCATCTGAAAATACAATAGTGTATTACTATCATTATCCAACAGGAATCTAGGTGTCCTTATCTACTTTCTGTTGCTGTGATAAACACTACAACTGAAAGCAAACTGGGGAGGAAAGAGCTTATTTTTGCCTTACAGCTTACAGTCTGTCTGAAGGGGAATCAAGGCAGGCACTCAGTGCAGGGACTTGGGGGCAAGAACTGAAACAAGACACAGAGGCTGCTCACTGCCTTGCTCCCCGTGGCTTATTCACCCACTTTCTTCACTACTTAAGGAACACGTGCCCCGTGTCGGCATTGCTCATAGTGAACTGGTCCTGTCCACATCAACTATTAATAAAAAAATGCTTATAATTAACTTCAGGCCAATATGATGGAAGAAAGCTTTGAGGCTTCCTCTTCCCAGATGACTGTAGCTTATGCAAGTGGAGAAAAACTATGATGTTATCGAGTCATAACTACATCAACCATCATATGTAAATTATTTCTAATATGATTTTAACTCCTTAATTATCCTTGTGAATTCAATTCTTGGAGATCAATATCTTAGGATAATGAAGATTAAGGTATTAGTATATGGCACATGGGTAACACCAAGTAAAGATAGCTTCAAACCCATACAGTCCCATTGTAAAATTTATTAAAATATGAAATCAAATAATGAGGAGTGAACTAACAGGGAAAGAATGAAGATGAATACAGTAAAAGTGATTGATATAAATGAAAGAAATTATGTCTATTGTCAACACACTATGTATGCATAATACATATATACCAATTTTTAAAAATGACCCCCAAGAATATTAGTATACAGCAGTGACTTGTATTCTAGTAGCCAAGGAGGTAATGTTTCAAGTACTAGATCTGAGGAGGCTGAGGTAGAATTTTTTGACTTTATAACTTGCAGAGAGTTGAATTTACTTGGTTGGGTAAAAAAAAGGAACACATTCTTTTCTTCTCCCGGCAGATCTCCCCTTCTCTCAACAATCCTTAGCGGCCTGTAGTCCTTAGTCTAGGAGCAGGGCTCCTTGAGATGCCTCCTTCTCTAGGCAGACCTTAATTACCTGTTGTTCTTAGTCTAGGAGTGGGGGCCCTTGAGATGTCTCTCTTCCGCCATAACATGCCTATTAGTGTAATCATTGTTTATGCCTTGCTTAGGCATCTGTATTGTTATAGCAGTGTGGCTATAGAACTCCTGTCACTTCTAGAGGGCATAATTTCACAGCAGACTTCCTGTTCCTTTCTGCCTCCTCTTCTGCGATGCTCCTTCAGCCTTGGGTGCAGGATCTGCGCTGTAGTTGCCCCAATGGGACTGAGTATAGCAATGTCAGTTGCTCTGTATCCTGACCATTTGGAGTTATCTGTGGTCTTTGCTTCAAAGATAAGCTTTCATAATGAATGGCGAGAGCTACACTTTTCTGTGGGTGTCAGGGTAAAGCATTTAGAGTACATTTAGGAATTACACTGGTCTAAAAACAAGTAGTGTTAGTGGGCTTTCGTCTAAAAATATAGGACCTCACTAGCCCTTCAGTCTTGGCTAGGTATCCTAGGTCTTTGACATGATTTCCTTCCTGTTGAGTTAGCTCTGAGCCCAATCGGAAGGCCACTGCCGGTTGTCCTCAAGATAGAAAACCACTATTGCACCCCAGGCATATCATATAGTGTCATTATTGCATCCTCAGGCATGTCATAAGGTACCACTGTGAACTCCCAGACATAGCTTGCCCTGCTAGTCATCACAGTGATATGTAGGCCACACAGTTTGACCAGACAGCTGGTTGCCTTCTATTTCGTCAGCATGAGTATTACTTTCTGGTACTAGAGAAAACTGGTCTTCTGTAAGGAAAGTCACTCGATTTTAGCCAAAAAGACCAACAATTCACAGCCAAGAGAAGGCAGCAGCGTCCACCAGTGGGTACTGGTCAAACTAGATGCCTACACATAGACTATAATGCAGTCTTTATCTCATCTTGCATAAAACTCAACTTCCAATGGATCAAGGACCTTGACACAAGACATGATAAACTCAGTTTGATGGGGGGAGAAACAATAGGGAACAGACTTGAACTCACTGGCACAGGTAAGGACTTTCTGACCAGAATCCTAATAATGCTGGCATTAAGACAACTAGTTAATGGAGAAGCCATCATAAAACTAAACTTTTTTTTCTTTACAGCAAAAACACCACCACTCCAGTAAAGAACTGCACACAAAATGGGAAAATGTGCTTACCAGCTACACATCTAATAGAGTTAGAATATAAATATATAATAGAATCTCAAAAAACTAAGCATCAAGAAAATAAACACCCAATTTAAAGTCAGAACATTGAATTAAATGAAGGTTCTTAAATTATGTAAAAACAGTGTGCAGTACTCACACATGAAAATTTCAAACTATTAAGAAGTTCTCAAATTTAAAAAAAGAAAACTAGAGTCCGTATAAAAGAACTTTTAAAAATAAAAAAGGTGGAATACAAACAGCTGAGAAATATTTTAAAATAGTCAACATCCTGAGCCATCAGAGAAATGCAAATTAATAGTAATTTCAGATTTCATCTTACCCCAGTTAAGATGGCGGATACTGATAAATCCAAAAGGACGACAGATGTTGACATTGGTGTGAGGAGAGAGGAAACTCATTTACTGTGTGTGGGAGTGCAAACTGGTGGAAAATGAGGGCAGAGCAGGGTCATGGAGTGAATACAAGGAGGTTTAAATAACACTGCAGATCTTTAGAAAAAGCCATATGGCAACTTATTACAGTAAAAGCTTCCTAAACACACACGCACGTGCGCACACACACACACACACACACACACACACACACAGCAGAGAGAGAGACTTAATAAAGTAAAAGCTACCTAAATACACACACACACACACACACACACAGAGAGAGAGAGAGAGAGAGAGAGAGAGAGAGAGAGAGAGAGAGAGAGAGAGAGAGAGAGAGAGAGAGAATTAAAATGAAGTTCCTTTATTGTTGGCCAACAGTGCACCTAGTAGACACCAAAGGCTAAGACTTCCCACGAAGCCTCCTACAGTCTGGGTTACCACCATTGCCCTTTGGAACTTGAGGTTGAATCTCAGCTACTGAAGACACCATGCACCGTGAGTGATAAACCATGAAGAAACCATACTCATCCTGAAGTTTCGTCCCTACTGTCTAGCTTTCATCATGCTGGAAAGTACTATGGAAACTCCCAGAAGCAAATATTTCTTCTCTTGTGTGTTTATAAATGTTTTATGATTGATTTGCCTTTTAAAACAAAATCAGGTGACCCCCTTGGCTGTGTCTCTCCTAATTGTCTCCTAAATCCAGTCTCTCACGTCTGGTAACAGACAGACGGGCTCTACACACTCAAGACTCAGCACAGCAGCATTTGTAGTGTTAAACATTTTCCTGCAAATGGATTCACCTGCCCACCCACTGTGGCCACTCCAGTGCCTGTCATAATCCATGTATTTCCTAGGCAGCCAGAATCCTTGCCCTTCTTGTATATGTGGAGCTGGTGATTACTGTATTTTTTTTCCAGAAAGTTAATTGGGTTTTAGAAGCTGTCACCATGTTTGCAAGAGTGTTATCAATATAGAAAACCAAATATTCTCTGACGTAGGAAAATGTGATCTGTTTATTTCAACCTAAGACATAAGACATTTGCCTGGCACTGTTTGTTTTCTAATGGAGAAGTCAATTACAAATTTAAAGTGTTGCATTTGTACAGCGCCTTAAGGCATCCCAAGGCATTTTGTAAAATACTGGTTATAGTTGCTGGGCCCTTTGAGACATCATTGAGAAGCAGACAGCTTAAAGTGATAAGGAACTTACCACAAGCTCTCCATCCCTTAATACTTGTCATTAATATCTGTAGTTGTTTGTCTCCAGGAGGTCATAGACCTAGTGTTTAGTATCTCCAAAATTATTTTTCAAATGCAAGACTGATGTGTCTTTGAATTACCTTTACTACCTTTTAACATGAATTGTGAATGCAATTATTTTTGGTTTATAATATACAACCATTCTAGAACATAGCATCTGAGTTACAAACTGTGTTTCAGCTTAAATCTGGTTAAATGATTCCAATTCAGATTCCAATTAAATCTCCAAAACTTAACGGAATGCCTAATAGAGAGGATGTATTCAAAATATATATCTTTAATGATAGCATTGAAATGTGGTAAGAATATTTTTGTTTTCAAATACTTTCCACTGCTGGAGGAAAATCATAGTCTTCCTGCATTACCACTTGACTGCAATGTACTCTCGAGAGTATGCCAATGTGGAATATAGGTCCTACCTACCCAAAGCTGAAGCTGAGGGGTGCAGCCCTGGATCCATCAGCTCTCTTCCTCTTTCCCAGAGCCCCATGGTTCACAAGTTCCAGGAGAGCTGCTCTCTCACTCCAGGCTGTAGCAACATTACAGCAGGTTCCACATCACTGTGAGGAAAGATATGAGACAAATGTGTGAGTGCGCATGCATTTGTGCTAAGACCAAGGCTTTCGTCAATGACAAGTTACTTGATTTCTAGATTTTGAAAGTTACAATTAAGCTTCTACTCTCATTTTTTGTCAATAATTATGGTATTTATTTTCAGTCCCCTACTATCTCTCTGAAATTTTTCTGGGCTAAAAGATATTTAGCAATATATTTTGCAATTCCCCAAGCTCCTTGCAAACTTGACCTCTCTTAAAGGGTAGATAATTAACACCAGAATCACTGAAACTGTAATGCTCGCTTATCGGTCTCTCTCTCTCTCTCTCTCTCTCTCTCTCTCTCTCTCTCTCTCTCTCTCTCTCTCTCTCTCTCTCTCTCTCATGTTTTCAATATGAAGAAAACTTTACTCAATAGGAAACTGAAGCAACAGAGAAGAACAATTCATTTTTCCATTTATTGTTCTTTATGATTATGCGGTGTGAATGCACCCAGAGGCCACAGAGTGGCTTTGGGTCTGCAATTTCTTTTTCAAGATGTACCCTCAAAGCATTCTCCAATGTGAAAATATACTCTACACTAGCTGACACAACTCACACTCTACAAGTCAAATGTAAAAGTGGGGAAAATATAGAGTAGAAATTAGAATAAATATACTCATTAACAAGGAAAAAATTGTGTAGACAGCAGAACACTCCTGGATGTAGTTCTAGTCTGACGCAATATGTATATGTATAAAACTTTCAGTAAAATCTGTGCATAGAGAAAGCAGTGTAGCACAAATACTGGCTTTGTGGCTGAAGGCTCTTCCTGACTGCATTGCCCGGGTTACTTGTTTCTGCAGAGGTGCTGTGGTGCTCATGGGAGTCAGCAGAAGGATTGTTCTGTTGTATGTATCTTCAGAACAGCCGCAGCAGAGCCTAAAATGGAAAGAAAAAAATGGAATATGGCTGGGGGCTTGGAAATGAGTGTTCAGTGCATCCTGGGGCTTCCTCCTGATCCCGGTGGGTAGATATCGCTGCTGTCAGCCAGCAATCAGCTCTGTGGGCTGCTTATCTCAGACGGCCTCCTCTTAATTTTCTACCCACTCTCGGTGAAAACCATCCTGGACGTGGATCCACATGCTTAGGAAACACTTTATTCAGTAATTGTTATCTTATGTGTGTGTCCTGAAATGAACAGTGCCAGATCGGAGGCCGTGCCCGTTGTTGGCTGTCACGTGCATTCCTCGGCCGTCTTGGGTCATGTAGATGGACATTTTGACGCAGACACTTGATGGTTAACGCAGGGCTATCTTCCTGACGTCGAATGAGCTCTTGTTCCTCATTGTGCTCCAGAGTCATCCTGGCTTGGCCCCATTTCCTTTTCTTTGCTCAAGTTTGAGACGAAAAGAAAACCATTCCTTGCCCATAGTCTCCTGAAAATATCTTAGAATTAGCAAAAGAATTTTTGCTTTGAATCCAGACTGCAGGGAACAAAACAAGTGAGGTAGAGTTAGGTTCCTTCTTTTCTTGGTTCGTGCTATGCTATGCTTTACTTAGCTCATGATTCTGCTTCTAGAATTTGGCTTCGGTTCTCACAGCGTTAAACATCTGGGCTTTTAGGCTTTTCAGATTGCTGTATACTTAAGGAAGGTCAGCACTTTGTTACAATTTTCCAAAGAAAACAGTCTTTGTTGGCATAACCTTCTTGTATAACCAAGTTCATGAAGCCTGGAAGCGTTTTGTAATTGTATTGAAACAACAACAACAAAAAAATGCCCCTAGGGACCACCCAAGGGACAGGGATAAATTGGTTGCCTCCATTAAGTGATCTTTAAGCATCAAATTTTAGTAGCAATGTTGGGGAGTAAATGATTACTTTTAAAACGGGGGTTGCCTGAGGTCTGAGAGTACAAGTGGGCCCATATCTAATAACTGCAAGGTCACTGCATGAAGTCAGTAAGAGGAAGCGGAGTGAAGGGGGTATCTTATTTCCATCCTCTGCTCTGATGGCTTGTGATGTCAGCAGACCTTCCAAATGGAACTCTTGTTTTTAAAATATCATATCATGGGCTGATGACAAAGGGAACCAAAGAATTTACTCCAAAAGCCAGTCATGACTGTGTAACCTGAAAGTGCGTTCCAACGATTCCTGCCCTAAGATCTCAAAATTCTTTTTCTTGATTTCATTCATTGAAATCAAGAGCTTTTTTTTTTTTTTTTTTTTTTTTGTGGCCAGAGCTTTTTACGGCTCTTTTGCAGAGAAGTCACGTTGCACACAGGGAATTTTCAGTTCCACACATTAGCAATGGAGGAAATCGGGGTAAAGATTATTCTGAATGGTGGATAATCCTCTCTGTTGACCTTCAGAGGTCTAATAGTACTTGATTTGTTGTTGTTGTTGTTTTTATCCTGATACACTGGATGGCACAGTAACAAAATGGATCATGATGCTACAGTAACCAAGTAGTGAGGGATGTCTCAGGGATATTCTGAACTACAAACAAAAGAAGAGCTGAGCCAGTTAAAGGGGAATATAGTATATGTACACAGTTAAATTCTTGTTCGTAGGGACAAAAACATCATTATTTTCATATTTATATGTTATATTTATAATTGGGTTATAATCTATTTTATGTTAAATTAAAAGCAAATAAACATGAAAAATCTGAAGACTCATTGAAAATTTTAAATGCTAAGTTTAAAAAGTCCTTCAGAAATATAACAGTATATGTTTCTGTTCAGGGAAATCTAGTCAATGTTATTAAGCAGGGGATTCCTATTGTTGTAGCCACATAGGGTGAGCAACTAATTAATGAACAAGACAGTATTGTGTGTGAAAATTAAAATACACTTTAGGGATTTGGCTCAAAATTTCCTGGCTTGTCCCAGACATATATGTTCATTCTTATTTTCAGCATTATTGTCTTGGCCACCTAAGTCCTAAACAATTAGCTCATATTTATATCAATAATTTAAAAATTAATTAGGCAACAAATACACACTAAGTATATTCTATGCATACTTAACAGCTAGGTCAAAAATTAAGAACAAGAAATCTCATTCATTTTTTTTCTTTCTTTCATCCTTCTAGTCATGAATCCATTTGCTTCCTGTATTATAAACCACATTACTAAGAAGGTAAAGGATACTGTGTGTGTGTGTGTGTGTGTGTGTGTGTGCAGAAGAGATTATCTTTGAGAACTCAACCTACCTGGTAACAGAGAAGACATACATAATAATCAGTTAAACCTTTCTTATAAATAACATTGAAGACTCATATATGTTCTGTACATCAGTATGAGGAGGGATCTTTTTTCCATCTGTCTCTTCCATCACTAAGTTACTTACTTAATGTAATCCCTTGCCACTCTCTAAAGTATTATTAAACCATTTCTGGTGCTAATGGCCTAAAAGTGGGTAATTTATGAAGATCATAAATTTATTTTCTAACAGACATGGAAGCTGGAAGTCCAAGAGGAATATTCTTGAACGTATCTATTCAGTTAAGAGTGTTCTCTGTTTCCAAGATAACACATATCACCACATCATAAAATAGCAAAATCAAGCAAGAGCCCTCACTGCTATAATTTTTAGGAATATTCATCCATCCACGGGACACAGCAACTGGAACCTACTCATTTCTCTAGGCACGTACCTCTGAATACAATAACTAACTCTGAATTTCAATTCTCAATATGTGGATTCTGGAGAGATACACATTCAAGCAGTAGCAGTCTTATTTAATTCAGCTCCAAAATATAGGTGGGAATGCTCTTTGGCTATAATCTAACTAAGGCTGCAGAGAACATATTACAAGTGTCTTTTTCAAAGACCAAAATTGGGGTGTGAAGGAAACAGGGAGAGAGAGATATACAAAGAAAGAATGTGTCTCATTTAGGTAAGTGGTGTAGGATTTTTATACAGAGATAATGAGAAAAAGAAATCATCCATACACCTCTAGGAGAAAAAAAGAAAATCAACCAGTACTTTATGGAAATGAAGAATGAATGACGTCTTTTCCCAGGTTTATAGCCTTGTAACCCTCAGAAGTTACCTTGTATCCTCCACTGGCCAGGCTACTGCATGGTTGGTTGAAATTTTCACATTATACAATGTAATTAAGTGTTTTAAAACTGACACAGTAATAATGCAGCAAGTACTTTTGTTGAACGTATACTTACAGCCATCTTGAATTCACATATCTAGATATCTCCAGTTAGAATAAGGTACAATAATTTTATGATATAGCTCCCTATGGCGTTGAGAACCTCCAGCACCTCAGTCACATCACTCGTGTCTCTTCTGGTACATCATTTGGCGTAGGATGTACCGTGCAGCTGTTATGGATATGGATACATGTTCACAGTGTATCATAAACCCGAGTGTAAAACTATCTTCTAGCCCATAGGCAATGGATTTGAGCTTATCAAATTTCACTGACAAAGGAAGATAGAATAGCTAAACTTCTGGTGTGCTGGAAGCATTAGCTATAAAGACTGAACTTCTCTGTAAAAAAAAAAAAAAAAAAGAAAGAAAGAAAAGAAAAGAAAGAAAGAAAGAAAGAAAGGGAAAAAAACTCAAACAAGAGTTTATGAAAAGTTATTCTGTTATTTTCTAGGGTGTAGCATTGCCTTTCTAAGGTATAAGATGTTAAGAACCTTCTCTGCTTTTGAACCTTTCTAACCATCCTTCACACAGTACAACATCAAAGAAATTCCTAGGGGAACATGAGATAATCAGGTTTGCAAGGGAAGAAATTTCATATGCTGTCATCGTTGCTCATGGAATTGTAGTGGAGTATAATTTTGTAAGCCAGAAAGAAAAAAAAAAAAAAGACGACAGAGACCCTCCTTAACCAGGTTTTTAAAACTGATCCAAACAATGTTAGATTTTGTTTTATCTTCCATGACAAATCAGGTGTCAAGGTGAATTTGGTTACCGCTTCCACGGAATAAACTTCTCAGTTGGATGACAACTGAATGAAGTGCCCAAGCTGCACTAATTGGACGATATAGAAATAAAGGGCTTTAATCTCTCCGATTCGCCCCTCCACACACCTTCTGTTCATTTCAGAACCGGGGGGAAAGGTGGGGGAAATGCCACGAGTCCTTTGGAGGACAAGCGATCAGTCCTTTGATTAGAGGCTAGGAGTTCCGCGTCCCCTTGCATGCTCCAGTCTCAGATGGAACCAGTGTCTCACTCATTTTCTTTCATTCCTGTAGAACTTTGATGCTCACAATGAATGCCACCATCAAACATGAAGATCACCATGGGTGACACACCGCTGGCAGCGGAAGCTGACCTGTGATGGGTAAGGGTGCCTATTGGAGAGGGGGATGTGCTTTGGTGTTGTTTTGTTTTGTTTGTTTTGTTTCAGGCTTCAAAGTAAATATCTTACATTCTTTACGTATCCAGCATCCAAAAATACAAAACTTGACTAACAACTACAAATGGGTATTTGAAAAATGTTTGGTGGGATGGTTAGCTATTAGCTTCAGAATAAAACAACAAAATATGCTAGTCTAAATTTAGGATTTTCTGCAATTTTATGTACAGGGAGTAGATTAACAGGATCCATTGTGCCTGATACTTTGTGCAGAATTTTATCATCATGTACACTTTACTAGTGGACAATGATTTATTTATTATAAAAATAGACATAAATATACATATATTTAGCATTGTTTACATTTATTAATAGTTTTCTGCTCATTAGTAGCCTTCTAGTTATAGTACCATCAAGGAAATGGGGATTAAAAGAATCAAATTCTCTTCAATTTTCCATGAAATAATTATCAGAAGACCACTTGAATTCCTGTTTACTTGGTAGACCCTCAGTCAGAAACTGTGCCATACAATTACCAAACAAAAAATTACGAATACTGAGCAAGCCTAAGAGATAATGGCTAAAGAGTTGTGAGTATAGATAAACTAAAAACAATAAAAGATCTTTTTAAGGCGGGGGGCAACGGCCATAAAGTTGGGTGGGCAGGAAGGAAGGAGGAAAGGTTTTGGAAGAGTTGGAGGAAGGGAAAGAATATGATCTAAATATTTTGTATTGATTTTTTTTTAATTCACAAAAACAGATGTGGTACAAGCAGTCCGTGAAGTGATGTTTGAAAAAATAGGACATGCTGTTATTCATAGCAAGACTCTCGTTTTGCCTTTGTAAGGCATCCGAATTTCTTACAGTGGCCCACGAAGTCTGTTTCTGACTTCCACTCTTGCTTCTCCTGTGAGCCAATCGTATGGATGCCTCTCAATTTCTTAAGCACACTAATCATATTTTTTGTGTTAGTTACATCTTCTGTCTTGGTCTTCAAGCAGAGAACTCAAGGTTGGCTGTTTTCATATTGATATTCACTTAATAAGAGTTTCTCGGCCTCTGAACCATTCACCTTTGGCACTGGGTAACACTTTGTGTGTGGGTGGGAGGGGATGGGTGGGGGAGCCTTCACTTTACAGGGTTTATCACTTTCCTCCTTGCGCTCCATGTGATGACAGTAGCACCTTTCTCCATCCTACCCTTCCAAGTTGTGGCAAAGAAAATGGTTCCTGACATTTTTAAATGTCCCCAAGGGGAGGCAATCACTCCCACTCTGCGCCCCTACCACCACAATGTTGATATTTCTCAGAAAAGGTAGCCACTGAGCCAGTACTTACCGCCTCATTGTGCATCACACCAGTATCTCTTAAAGGCACTTTGATTATCTAATATTTTCCTCCCTAATGACTTACAGATGTTCCTTGGCTTGCAACCAGATGACATCCTGATAAGCCCACTGCAACTTGAAAATAATATAAGTGAAAAGTACACAATATACATAACCTCCTCCACATCACGGCTAAAATAATTATACTCAGAACATTTACAAACGCCTTTAGTTAGGCAAAATAATCTAACACAGCCATATTTTATAACCAACTGTCAAATCTCTCATGCAAATTATTAAGTAGTATATGCTCTGAAAGGAAAAGCAAGAACAATTATGTGGCTATGGTTTTTACAGTTACATTTTTTAAAAAAAAAAATGGTATTGGGCATGGTGGTGCATACTTTTAATTCTAGTACTCAGAAGATAGAGGCAGATATAGCACATTTCAGGCCAGTAAGGGATACATATACATAGTGAAATCATGAAAAAAAAGTAAGGAAAAAATAAAAAGAGGAAGGAAAGAAGGAAGAGAAAATAAAATTAAGTCTGGGAGTGCTTGTGCTATTGCTATTATCCCTAGCACATTTTAAAATCAAAAATCATCCCTGGCTTGCACTTATGTATAGTGAGGATGTGATAGCAGTTGAACAGACAAGTGGATGCAGAACTTGTCCTGTCTCTGACCTTCCAGTTTCATAAGCTTTGCATCTGAACATGTTACTTATGTAAGTAGCATCATACTGTAAGTAGCATCATACTGTAAATACTGGTCTACGACGTTCTTTGTTGTATGACGGTACACACCCAATCACTTCTTCATTAATTTCAGTATACTTGCATTATTGTTTTAAACTTTTAAATGAAATTTGGCTTTACAAATGTGTTCATTCTATTTCTTTACTGAATATTTATTTATTTTATTTATAGTGTTTTAATGTACAAGGTTGCAGGCCCTACAGTGTGCAGCAAATACTCATCTGTGTTATGGAACTCAAAATAATCGACAAATAATACAGAAACAAGTATTTGTGGTAGTACTCAGATAGAATTTCATTTACTAAAACAGTTAATTACCTCATAGGACACAGCTAGGTTAATGCTGTTATAGAACTAATAAAAGTCCATTTAACAGGAGAGCAGCGCCTTAGGGAACAACTTATGCCAAATCATGATTAAGAGAACAGAAATGCGTGATTCTGTGACTACAACTATGAAGATTAAGACGAGGAGAACCGATGGGGACTATCAGCAAGACAAAGTGGTCATGAGGTAGTTAAATTTATGAACCATTTAGCTTAGTTATTTACTTAAGTTTCTAGACTAAAGAATACCATTCAATGAAAACCATGAACATTTTTTTCTATAGAATTTATTACTCTCAATTTCTGTACTCTTTCATGATCTGGATTGTTCATTGCACCACTTAAAAATGCCCTGATTTTGGATCTCACAAGCATGGCAGCTATTGGCATATGTCATATGTCTCCTACTTGCTTTTTTCCCCTGTTATACTACTAAGCCTGACACATGATATACATACATATATATATATATATGTATATGTGTGTGTGTGTGTTCATGTATATCATACATATATGCTAAAAAAGATTTCAAGGTATTTCATGAATATGTATTCATGTACATATTACATATGAATGTTAATATATAGTCATGTACTAGTACATTATATGTCATTAATATATTACACATAAATATATTTGTGTATATTATATTACTTATTTATATGTATTCATGTCATATATTAATATTAACGTATTAATCTGTTCATGTATATCATACATGTATATAAGTTAAGAAAGATTTCAAAGTATTTCACACTTTCTACACGATTTTGATATTTCCCCAAGTAATTTTTAAGGATTCCGGAGTGATTTAAGCATAACCAATTGTGGTGCAATTGTGATTTGTGATGGTCAAAATAGAGATAAAACAGGTATAATCCAGGAACGAAAAAGAAGACACATGGTGAAACTATTATTAAGAAGTCTGAGAAGGTTCCAGAAAAGACGAAAACATATGAATACTCGTGTATCTCCTAGATGAGCAAAATCTAGTGTTTTTAAGTTAAACTGAGAAGACAGTGTTGTTTAGCAGCTCTTTAAATTACAGAAGATGTCTGTTCAGGAAAATGCGTAAATACTCTTAGGCACGGTCAACATCCCTGCTGACAACAGCCTTTGCTCAAATAAGCTTAGACTGAACTTTAAGCTGATGGACTATAACCACAGTGGTTATTGTAAGCCAAATGGGGATATCTAATTTTCATGGAATAGACACTACAATCATTAATTAATATACTAGTCATACCAAGTGTGCTCTTGTCATAAATTAGCCACTGGGTCTGGACTGTGCAATGATGACCTGATACAAACACTGGAGATTTTTATACGTGTAAGAACATTTTAACAATAAAATGGTTGACACGTGTGGGCTTTGTTAAGCACATTTTGTGCAAATGCACAAAGAACAGCTGGAAAGGCCCGTGTAGCTATAAGCCTGTCCGTCTGAGAAAGATCTGCAAATTCTTGCAGGATACTAAATGGCAGCAGCAACTGCGGTGGGAACAGTGACTTGAGAGGCAGTTGTAGAAACAATCAAGACATCTGGAAATATGTAAACCCTAAGGCTCTGAGGCAGGCCAAAACTATTTTATCAGTAACAGGTTTGGGATGTAGAAGGGGATGATTTCATTCAGTGGAGAGCAAGAAACAAAGTTGGGGCATGAGAGTCATATTTCATGCCATTGCTTCACCTCTCAGGTGCAAAACAGTTGGGCTACATCAACACCCATAGTAGTTCTTTTAATCCGGGGTACTGACTATGAATAGACATACCACTCTTAGAAAAAAATCAAGTACAATATGAAACAAACCCTTTCACTGTGGTTGTGATTTTATCATAGCACCAGAGAAGTGAACTTGAACTCTATATAAGAGTTCAACTTAATTCCCAATGCATTTTACGCTCTTCTACAAAACTATGTTCACAGAAAGACAGTTGTAGTGGTTTGAAAAACAATGTCCCCTATAGGCTCATATATTTGTTTGCTTAGTTCCCAGTTGTTAACTGTTTGGAAGAATTAGTAGGTGTTATCTTAGAGGAAGTGTGTCCTTCTTGGAGAAAGTGGGCTGTTGAGAGTGGATGTTGAGGTTTCAACAGGCCACACTGGGTCCAGTGTCTCCCTCTGCCCGAGGGTCAGGTGTAAAGCTCTTGGCTGCTGCTCCAGAACCATACCTGCATGGGGTGCCCCCATGCTCCCCACCAAGCTAATGGAGTAATTTTCAAACCCTCTGAACCTGTAAGCAAGCTTTCAATTAAATGCTTCCTTTTAATAATTCCCTTGGTCATGGTGTCTCTTCACCACACTAGAGCAGTGACTAAGATGACAATCAACAATGGTAGGTGGGGGGAGGGGAGTCTTACAATGTTGATTGACAGCCCTGGAACAATAGCTAAGTGGTTAAGTATAGCATCCCGGTCGTTCAAAGGACCCAAGTTTGGCTCCTAGCACTTGCAGTTTGGTAGATCAAAACCATCCAGAATGCCTTCAGATTCAGCGGATTTTTCAACTTCCTGTTCTGGCCTCTGAGGGCTCTCACATATACCCTCAAATGTGCACATACACATAAATAGGCCCACACATAACACCAAGTTTAAGAAAATAAAAGTTAATTTAGGACAAATATTTTTAAATGTGGAAACAAATTAATTTATAATTGTAACAACACTAATACAAATCGTTAAAACTTGGAGCAGGGCAGACTTTCTGCAAAGAAGCTGTTGCTATATTTTAAAAGAGTATTGCATTAAGAAGGATTTTGTTAAGCAGTATAGAATAAATCATTTTTAAAAATGGTGCACATATCCTCATTTTCCAGTCTATCAAATATCATTGTTTATATTGTTATCAAATAACCTCAATTTCTAGATAAGTGTGGTGGTGCACACATTTAATCTCAGCCCTTTGGGAGGCAGAGGCAGGTGGAGCTCTGTGAGTTCAAGGCTAGCCTGGTCTACAAAGCCAGTCCAGGACAGACAGGTCTACACAGAGAAAACCTCTCACAAAAACCAAACAAGCAAAAAAAAAAAATTTAATTCCATAAACAAAAGAATAAATTGTGCTTTAAGTAAAAGGTATTTTACGGTACAGGATTTCTTGATGAAGACAGTTATTATATATAAAACTCCTTTACATCCTTTACTTGGACATATAAATTACAAATTTAATCATTTTTAATATTTTCTTGAGTATATCAGACTAACTAAGCCCTTAATAAAATAATTTTCCTCTTCTCGCATCAACAATTGAGGGAAAATGACTATATATTCC
The DNA here is from genome assembly GCF_903995435.1 of Acomys russatus. NCBI lineage: Eukaryota > Metazoa > Chordata > Mammalia > Rodentia > Muridae > Acomys > Acomys russatus. The sequence goes on from NC_067166.1 coordinate 1,694,673, forward strand.
AAAAACAACTATGAAACAATTTCTGCTATAATGGAAGTCATAGTAAAAACTGGGTAACAACTTTGGATAGTTGGCATTATGTCCCTCTATTCTGTGACATCGCCCCATGGAGACCAAGCAGTAAAATAGAATTGACAGTCTAACAAGCAGCAAGACACCTCTGACAGAAAACTGCTAGTGTGGAGGTTTACTTCGGGGCCTTTAAGGAAATCAACACAATAGGCCACAAAAATCTATGCCCAAATCCAGAATTCAAAATCAATAGTAACTATTGGAAACAACTTCTTCTTTTTGTCAATAGCTGTGAAGCTCACAGGCCTGTCTTACCCCTCACAGTGCTGCCCAGTCTTCAAAGAAGGCAAATAACACCATCAGTGCTTAAAATGAGTATTCTTTAAATAATATAAAATGCGTGCAAATCTTCATTCATACCATACAAAGAATGGCATCTAATAATAATTCACAGGGATTCTGTAGCCAACAAGAAGCATTGCCTATGCATAGACATTCATGTCTCAGCCAGTCTCAGAGCTATTCCCATGTTGTAGGATTAGAAATATAAGTTACCTGCTTGTTCTGCAGTTTGATTTTTTTGCATCCTAGTTGTATCTTCCTCCCTCGTCCCCTCCCCCACCCTTTCTCCCTCCCTCCCCCAGTCCTCAGAAAGAGGAGCCCTCCTCTCCTAATATCTGACATCTACCTATCAAGTCTCATATGAATGACCTGTATCCTCTTCCTCCGTGGCCTGTCAAGGCCACCCTGCTAAGGGGAAGTGATCAAAGTTGGGGGTCCCAGAGCCCATGTCACAAATGGTCTCTACTCCCCATATGTGGGACCTACAAAGAGACTGTGATGTCTGTCTACTACATCTGAGCAGAGGGTCTAGTCCACATCACATATGGTCCTTGATTGATGTGTCACTTTCTATATTGTAGTGTAGTTATCCTGTATTATGTGGCCAATATCTGCTTATGAGTGAGTATGTACCATATGTGTCTTTCTGGGTCTGGGTGACCTCACTCAGGGTGATCTTTTCTAGTTCCATCCGTGTGTAAACTACTATTTAACTCCTCAGAGTCAGAAACTTAACAGATACATTTAACCCTAAGCACCTCATTAGTAATAAATCTAATGTAAACTAGATAGCAATGGATAATTTCTATTTATAATCAGAATCAATCTCATAATTGTAAAGTGGTGATTTCTAACAACATGCTGCAGTCTTTAGTGATGTCAGTTTGATTTCATACGGATTTTGAAGAGAAAAAGATCAATGTACTCTTAAAACTTCTTGGGTTTAGCCATGCAAACTCCTGTATTCCCAGTAATATAATTCTGGCATGATGATTTCATTACTACACATGTGAACCATATATTCCTTTTGAAAATTCTTTTATAAGCCCCGTGTTAAGGTTCTTTGGAGAAAGAGAACCATTAGGATATGTATGTAATAATTAAAGGACATTGGCAAGACTGGCTTAACTGATTGGTACTTAGTCTCATAATAGTCCTCTGTAAACTGGAAAGTCATAAAATCTATTGTCTGTTTAGTCTGAGTATGAGAGACCAGTGATGGAACCCAGTCCAAAGCTGAAAGCCACTGAGTTCCCTGGAGAGTCTCTGTTCAAACCTGAGTGTGCTGGGGGCATAACCCCCATTACCAGCAGCAAAGAAAACCCACTGGAGAAGAACACAGTTTGCCTATGCAGGTGCCTCCACTGGCGAAGAATGCAGCTTGCCTATGCAGGTGCCTCCCTCTGCCTACATTTGCCCTCTAGCACAGCAGCCTGTTTTCCTGTGTCACTCACACTCAAGGGAGGCCACCATTCCTCGGTTTGCTGATCCAATGTGTGAATTTGAATTGAAGATTCCCTTAAAGACACATCAAGAATCTGTCCACTCTAGACACTATTCTCTTCCATCAAGTTGGCAATCAACAGTGCCCATTGTAGTCATCATTTTAAAGGGTAAGTTGTGTCAAATGGGCTGAATTATTTTGAAAACCAGAAATACCTGTGAATATCCTTCCATATACAGAGGAATACATACTATGGGTATTTAAGAAAATCAAGAAAATTAAGAAAGGTCAAAAGTAGGGCTGCAGTGGTGCCTCAGTGGCTGCACTTCTCTTGTAGAGGACGTTGGTTTGGTTTTCAGCATCCATATGGAGGCTCACAGCTGACTGTAACTCCAATTTCAGAGGATCCTACTCCCTATTCTGATCTCTGTGGGCATCAGACAATGCATGTGATACACATAAAATAGTCACATGTATTGTATATTACATATATTATTATATAATATTTTAAAACAAAAGAAGAAATCAGACCTGCTGCTACAAGCTGAGAATGTATATAAAAGATAGAAAAAAGATATATAAGTAGAGAAATATGTATGTATATATATATATATATATATATATAGAGAGAGAGAGAGAGAGAGAGAGAGAGAAAGAGAGGTATAGAGAAAGCCATATAGATATAGAAAGAGATATATATGTAGAGAAATATATCTATGGTCTTTTCTCCTTGTCATTATGCAGTGTGTTTTGTTATTGTTTTATTGTTTGTTAAGGGGAGAAATCTGAAATTCAAGAAAGCAACAGAAAATACAACAGGAGATCATATACACTATAAAATTTGTGTTGAAAAATAATTAATCAAATAATAGTTAATAGGGTTAGTCAATTTAAAAATTTGTTTTCTTATCAATTTCTTCTCTAAGAACTCTGTCTAAACACAGAGTGGAATATTATGGATAGGACCCATAGTCTGCTTCCTCCCATTTAAAACCCCTCCAGAGTGTTTCAGTAAATTAAAAACATGGTTTCTGGGCCAGTCTAAATCATTGAACCTACCACTGAAGTCCCATGCCAACCTGAAGTTCCTGTTGAGTTTACTTCTTAGTTTTCCTCTGAGAACAATTCCACATCAAACAGAAACTATCTCATCTCCAGTTCTTTCATTAACATTTGCCTGTCCTCTAGGAGCCTTGTAACTGCTATTAGTGAAGCCTTCAGCGTGTGATAGGTGGCTAAGGAGCCAGTTCACTAGACACTGATTTCCCATCTGTTTCCTTGGATGGTATTTTATTTGCCACGGCAAGGGCCATATAATTGCCCTTGCGTTGCCTGTAAAAACCATTTATGTTAGTTCAAGGAATTGAAAAATAGTTTTTTCAGCTCAAACGTCATTTTGTGATATCCCCATTCCCGTATGATGGATTCACATTCAATGGGGAGGTGCTTCATCTCATAGCACATGTTATACGAAGGTCACCTCGGGTTTCTGTCAAAGGGTGATCTTTCCCCAGATGGCATAGTCTCAACCTTTTCACCCAGGTTAGCAGACGCCACACAGGGTGAGAATGTGTGCTGTGTCATGTCATGTAGTTCTACATATATTATTACACACATCAAGGGCCATGACAGTACTGTGTCTAAACTCATTGTTTTGTTCTCTGTGTCCCTGTTAATGTGAAAGATATTTTATAACTCTTCCTGAGTAGTTCATTTCTATTCACCCTGGTAGAGAGCGGAATGGCTTACTAAAGAAAAGACCTCACTAAACTCACCTTGGTGAGTCAATGAGTTTGTGGGCATATCAGTGACTTGGGCAGTGGTACCTTTCCTCCCTCTGTATGGGTTATGACTCATAATGGTTCCTCTTTCCAGCGGGTACAACACCAAAGGTTCTCACTCTCTGAGCAGAGGGTTCCTGAGCCTCCTGAGCCTTGTAAATTTTATGAGACTGTTATTTCTTTCAAAGGGGAATGTTCAAATGCAGTAGAAATGTCTACACAAGATGTGGTGATGTAGGTCTGTGAGAGAAACAGCCAATGGGAGCATTCTGTGAATAGTCTTCAGAGAGAAGCACCGTTCAGTAAATTTTCCATCAGTGATGGATGGATCTGGGAGTTTAAGAAGTAAGCCATGTCTTCCTCAATTTTCTTCTGTTCATGATACGTTACCACACCAGTGGACATAGTAAGACAGTGACATTTAGTGTCATATACACTAAATTATAGAATTATAGGGATATATCTATAGGATACATGGATAGATAAATACATAGATAGATATAGATATAGGGTATATCTATAGCGATATAGAATTATATCCCTATGGAGCTCTAAGAAATATCACGGTGTTACATATGTTACATATGTTCTACAAGGATGAGTAGGTCCACAAAAATTATTTGAAGTGCGTACTAAGTTGATAGTAATGTATATTCCTGAGTCAAATTGGTGAAAATAAGAAGAAAGGCTAGATTTGGAAACACTTGTCTAAAATAGTCTAATAACTCTATTTCAATTTTTGTAGCTATGTTTGTGTCCCTTTTACATGGCTCATTTATTCTCCAGGTATTTTCTTGGCAGAAGGTTTCTCTACATCAGATCTGTCAAATGACTGGCACTTAATGCTCAGATTTCCCTGCCACTATTCCCACTCAAACGTATTATTATCAAATGTTGGGAAATACATACTAGTAGGTGCGTCCATCTACAGAATGTTCTCACCACGCGTGAATTAAAAATTCTGAGAAGTGTATGGAAGTGCTGCCCTTTCCATGAGCAGCAAGACTGTGTGCCACACTCATGCAGATACCACAGCAGATTCTGTTAAAGGTGTCATTAACTAGCATGTGAGTTCAAAAGACTTTGATTACTATTTTCATCTGTCCCAACTCCTTCATTCCTATCATCATCTCCCCAAAACATCCTGTACCAATTACTAAAAATACTACTCATAAATGCTAAACAAAAAATTAAACAAAATTAAACAAATTCCAATTCATTTTGTGATATCTGAATAATAAATTCCTTAATACAATGTATGTATGAAAAACCTAAAGGATTGAGTAAGAGAACCGTGACGTGAAAAGCAAGGAAGGACACAAAATCCTCACCAACAACCACATGTAGAAATTCACTCCTATAAGTCAACAAAGAAAGTTTCAGTTTAATTAATATATTAAGATTATACTGAGGAGATTTTCTATAGCCTATAGAACACCCAGAGTGTAACTACAAGCATTTTCCTTCATCTATAACTCATTTAATTCATAATGTCTTAAGTTTCCAAATTAAAGTCACCTTTAAATAATTTCAGCCAACCATGGAAACAAAAAATGCTATATTGCTAAATATAAGTGAATATAATATTTACCACAACTACTACATTTAAACGAAAAGGGGGAAGGCCATATTCAATAAGCCATACAGCAACTAGTTTCAGGTGTTTCCTGTCAATAAATTAGAATAAATTTAGGGCCAGACTTGTGAATTATTCCCCTTAATCAAAAATTCAGCAGTTTGATGTTTATTCTCCTTTCATGGGAACTCACTGGAAAGAGAACTTCATAATTTTAAAAAGAGAAGGTAATAGCATTAATCCTTAAGTTCTGAAGCACATTACACTTTTTCAAATGACCAGGCAGGGTACTAAAATCATGTGGATGGTTGGTTAGGAACCTGAGAGAGAAAACTGTCCTGTCAGCTATTAGTGATCAACCATATATTTTGTGTACATTACTCTAGAATCCAAAGTTCAACATTCGCTTGAACACCTCCTGCTTCAAGATATTTTCCTATGCCTCTTACTAAACAGATAACAACCTCAGAAATTATGTATATAAAGCTCCTGTATTATTTGAAAGTGAGATTTGGAAGTCAAGGCTAAGATTCTCAAGTGAAAAATGGAGGAAGGTGTCAGGCATGTAAATTACCAATACATGTACGGTACTCTCTGATGAAAAAAAAAATATCTCCTTCAAATACAAAGCTGTACCTAAGAAAACAGAGCGAAGACAGGTAGGTTGGGACCTTCAACTCAGGTTGAAGAGCTAAAGTTTTACTTGGTAGGAAATAGAATACATCACAAATGATAGAATAAAAGAAAGACCCCTGTAAAAAGTGAGATCTGGATCTGGTTGGCACTGGTTTTGAAGGGTTACTTTCTTTAAACAATCCTATCATAGCATGTGTTTAGATAGAAAAAATATGGTATCAAAAATCCAATGAACATTGAATTTTGACTGCTTACTTTAGCATATGTCAAAGACAAACATGTATTAAGACAATATCTGACCTTCATTTAAAAGTAAGCAGAACTGTTGGAGAGTTATAAAGCAGAGATATTTATCAGTTTTAAGTTACAATAGAGAATCCATGAGAAAATGTCAGAAATTATATATATGGTGCCAAAACTTAGATGAGAAGTGTCTGGAAATGTGTCTTTAAAAGTCACTGCACAGTTGAAAAAGAAGTACACGGAAAACAGGACTGAGGGCCAAAGACAGAAACTTGGAAGTGTCAGTGATTAAACAAAGAAACAGAGAAGATTGCCAGTGAAGGAAACAAAGCATTAATCAGGGAATCAGGAAGCCAACCAAGAAGGCTGTTCACTGGAGCCAATAGAGTGAGGCAGCTCACGAAGGCTATTCACTGGAGCCAATAGAGTGAGGCAGCTCACGAAGGCTGTTAGCTGGAGCCAATAGGGTAAGGCAGCTCATGATGGGTGGATCATCACTTTCAGAAGCTACAAAACCATCAAAGAGACCAAGAAAAAGCCCCTGGTATTTACAACCTGTGTGTGTGAGAAAGAGAGAGAATGAGAGTTGGAGGTTGGGGCTTGAGAAGGAGAGGGAGAGGGAGGGAGGAAAATACACCCAGTGAAGTGTTTTAGTGTAGTTAAAATATGTGTGTTATGCTTCAATCTCTCTGAGGCTCTGAAAATGCATTTGTAACAGGAGTTGTTTTTATGAGTCATTTAAAATGATTCTTATATCATCAGAAAGAATCAATGGACCATAGCGTTATACACAGCTATATCTCCAGGAAGTTGCCGACGCCTAATGAAGTGACAAATTCCATGCCGTAAGGTTTTGGGTACTGGTAAAGCAAACTCTTTAGTGCAGAACCAACGCTACTGCTGAAGGTGTATTTCACTGTGTTATCATTCATCTATTTGTCAAAAAAAAAAAGACTTTATAAGTAAATGGCTATATGAATTACCAGAAGACAATGTCCCAAAAAGTTAATTGATGTTGGAAAGCAAGTATGCTAGAAATCTGTGATGTTAACCTAATTACAAAATGGCTCTGGCAGGCCTGTTATTTTTTTTCCATTTTTCCTAACAAAGCTAAATTGTTTAATCACCAATAAAGATAATAACATCATTAACGTAATAAACATAAGGGATACAATGAAGGCAATTCTAAGAGACAAGTTCAAAGCCCTAAGTGCCTAAAAAAAAAAAAAAGTGGAGCGATCTCATAATAACAACTGAATAGCACACCTAAAAGCTCCAGAACAAATAGAAAAAAAGTCATATTTAAAAGGAAAAGATGACAAGAAATTTAGGACTGAAATTACTAAAACAGAAACAAACAAATAAAACACAATGACTCAATTGATTAGAGAGCTGATTCTTAGAGAAAATCAGCGACTGATAAACCCTTAGCCCAATTAACTGAACAGTTGAGAGAAAACATACAAATTAACAAAATTAGCGATAGAGGACCAGTGTGTGGGGGTGGATGACATAACAGCAGACACTGAGGAAACCCAGAAGATAATAAAAGAGCATAGTTTAAAGACACATTACACCAAATGGAAAAATCACAAAGAAATGGATTTTTTTTTTTCAGTATATACCACCTACCACAGTTAAATCAAGAAGCGGTCATAAAAGCCTTCAATCAAAAAAGCAAGGGCCAGGTGGGTTTAGCACAGAGTTCTACCATTACCAATATTCCTCAAATTATTTCACAAAATAGAAATGGAAGGAACATTACCCAATTCATTTTATGAGGTCATGGGTACCCTGATACCTAAATTACATAAAGATCCAACAAAAAGAGAGAATTACAGATCATATGAGCATAGATGCAAAAAATCTCAATAAAACACTTGCAAACTGAATCCAAGAACATGACAAAAAGATCATTCACTATGATCTAGAGACTTAATCCCAATAAATAACATAATCCACCATATAAAAAAGATCAAAGAATAAAAGCACATGACCAACTCATTAGATACATAAATGGGATTTGACAAAATCCAACACCCCTTCATGATAAAAGTCCTGTCAAGTTTAGAAAAACAGGGGACATATCTCAACATAATAAAGGCAATTCACAGCAATCCCAGAGCCAATATCAACTTAAATGCAGAGAAACTCAAAGCCATTCTACTAAGCGCAAGAACAAGATAAAGTTTACACTCTCTCTGTAGTTTATTCAATATAGTACTTGAAGTCTTAGCTGGAGCAATTAGACAACTGAAAGCAATCAATGATATGTACAAATTGGAAAAGACAGCCAAGGCTACACCGAGAAACGATCAGTCTTGGTTGTCATGAGATTTTCTAAGTAGACCAAGCTGGCTTTTAAAACTCACATGGATCCACCTCCCTCAGCTCTCAAATACTGGAACTAAAGGCATATGTTACCACGCCTGACCAAATCTTCCAACGTCTAAAGTGATTTTACCTTTGAGAATTATTTGAAGTGTTTTCTGTATTTTGGTGGCAGAAGCTCATTTTGCTATATGAATAGAAGCAATACGTTTATCTGAATAACCTATAGACAAGTTTTGACTTACAAAATAGATTACCTGGCATAAAGGAAGGTCTGCCTAAATTATCTGATAATTTTATACAAATGGAATGTTATTCCAAGCTTAGAAGACTAATGTTTACACAAAATTATTTTTTAGAATCCAAAGTATGCCAGGTAGCAGAAAATAACTTTTGTTCATTGTCTGATTACTATGTTTTAAAATGTATATAGCTATGTACATACCCATCCTAGAACAAGCTATAGGAAGTGACACCCAACTAATGAAATGCTGACCTTTAAACACAATCATCAGCACTTATCCACTGAGAAAAAAAAATTTAAAAGAAATCTACAACAGTTTAAACTACAAAAGTAATCAATTTTATGTCCTTTTTAGTGACTTAAGTGTCCATTACCTGCATTCTTTTCTCATCACTTTAAAGTTAAGCACATAAAAGTATAACGGATAGTGAAAGTCTAAAAATCCAACGAGAAGCCCCACGGCTTCAGAATAACTTCTCAAACCGTACGGCAATTCACTGAGGTATGTGCACTTTGGGGCTTTTTTATTTCACTATGAGATTCCTTTTACTTGCAAGTTTTTATAGTAAAATTTAAATAAATAAAAACTAAGTAAAGAAACAGGATTTTAAGATACTGTACAATTCAATGTGTAGAAAATGGCAAATGTTCTAATAAGACACATTTTAATGTAGTTATTATTGTATAAAACCTAAATGTTGAAATTAAAATTAATGTAAGTTTTCCTCTCTAGGTGGCTACAGCAGAAAAGATTAGTATAGAGAATACCAAAAGCAGAACAAAGACAGATATAGAATTAAAAAATACAGTATACATTTCTACAAAAAAATATAAATATATCAGAAAAATGTAAAGGAAGCTTACAATTAAAACTTGAAAGAAGAAAGAATGGCAAAATGGGGTTAGAATTCATGAACTATCAACAAGTAAAAGAAGAAAATGGTGATGCATATAAGTAAAACTCATCACATTTAATTAGCCTTGGTTAAGTACTCATGCATCTGGCATTGATTTTTTTTCCAAAAGAAAATCACAGAACCAACAAAGAAACAATGGACACATATTGATATGGTTAATGCCTCTGGGATTTCTTCTCTTGCTTTATGTTTCCCACACTACCAATTAAGAAGTTATATGCTCAGCAAAGCTTGGAAAGCATTGGTATATTATGCATGAATTTGCTTAAGCAATTTAAAGAAGTATGTGTAAGTATTTTTCACACAGCACATCTCTAACAGCTCCTAGTGGCTGTACATCACCCAGGGTTGGGAACACCCTTTTCCCTAATTATGCTTTTTTATAAACTCCTCAAGCCCTCCCTCTCAATTAACAGGACAACATGTCCAAATAAACAAGAAAGAACAGACCTTTAAAAGCCAATAAAGGGACTTCATTTTGAATTATTTAGCCTCCAAGTTGACACTTGCCTATGACTGACAGTATATACACCCCCTTCCCCATTTAGGTGCCCCCAGCAATGACACCTACTTCACCAAGCTTTGAAAGTCCTCGTACACTGGCATTTAAAGTCATTTGGCCTTTGGCCCTGTGCCTTCAGAGGTCAGAAGCACTGGCTTTGGAGGAAAGATTAAATTAACCATTCCTAGACTCAAGAGTCACTGAAGGAAATAAAAATGCAAAGAGAGAAAGGTAGGAAGGAAGCCTATTAGATGGTCAGATGAGGAAGTCATTAAACAAATGAAACCTTAGACTGAGTAATTGGTAAAGAAAAAAAATTTCCTGAAACAAGACAGCTTGCAGACTCTTAGCACTGCTGTCCTGGGCAAAGTGTCTGAGCAGTGAGCAGCTCCGGTCACATGAGCTGCTGCTCTGTGGTAAGCATAGTTGAACTAACAATAAAAATCAGATCAGGAAAATCCCCTTGTGATAGCATTCAGCTGTGTTTGTGGCAACAGCAAGTCAGTATTATTCTTTTCCCCCCAACTCTTGAAAGTACAAAAGAGCCTACATAACTGTGCAAACCATTAGTCTTCAGTACCTTTCAACTGCAGATTTTGTTTTGTATTTCAGACTCATTGAACGTAGGCAGGATTGCATGTATCAGCATACTGCCTAACACTGGGTGATGAGACAACTAATATTTTTGATTAAAACATGTTAGGAAAAAATTATAAACATCCCCTACAAAATTTTTAGTTTTTCACACTACATCTTCTCGCCCCCCCCCCAATTTTCTCCCCTGAAATCATGATTCAAAGGAAACTATGGTCATGCAGAAATGTTTATTGCTCATTAGATAAGTTTCACTGCATCTCACCACACATAATGTTTTCCATTTTGTGCAAAATTTAATAAGATACAGGGTTGTTTGTTTTCATCTCCAAGCCCACGGAGGTGCCACTTTCCAGTTCTGTACTGAGCACTAATGTATCCTTAATAAGTGGGTCCAGATGGAGTGGGTATGGGAAGGCGAATTTGGAGAGTTGGTGAGACGTAGACCACAATCCGGCTTACACCGCATCACTCCATAAGATGCCACATGGCCTAGGGTAATTTTCCATAGCAAAATCTAAAATAACATTCATTTGCTAATGGCCTAAATATCATAATTGGAGCCTCTATAGAACTCTAATTACTGATAAATAGCAACTTTCATCATGACCTTCTCCCATTTAAAGGAAATGGTCATTATACCTAACTCTAGCTCTTTCAAACCCTTGATCATTCTAATAAAGCATTTCGGAAAATGCCAAACACATTGCTTTGTTTGGAATGGCTGTTCTAACTGAGAACTAATGATGTGTGTGTGTGTGTGTGTGTGTGTGTGTGTGTGTGTGTGTTTTCAATTCCCATGCACTCAGAATCATTGCCAGGCAAGAAGCAAAACAGTGAACAGTCCTTGTCTAGACAATCATCACACACATACACACACACACACACACACACGCACGCACGCACGCACGCACGCATGCATAAACATACAAACAAATTTGCAGGTAGCTACTTTTCTACAGTTGCTAATGAGAATTTGTATTCCTCATAAAAGTCATTTCTAAGCAGCCAGGGGGGAACATTTAACCAACTGAGACTCAAATGCATCCTGCACACAACCTGCTGAATCTCTCTATTATATGTACCTGTGTTTCCCCACAAGTTGTCAAAGATTACCTACAAAAGTAAAGTGTGCTGTCCACATCATACTGCATTTTAATTATATTCAGTCAATAAAAATCATCTATCAGAATTTCAACAAACACTGATACTTCTACATTTAAGATTTAAATACCCCCAAGTTAAATACGTAACAACCTGTAGTGCCAATGTGAAGAAATTGTAAGTAGGTCATTCATCTGAGTGCACAAAAGTCATTGGGTCTTGGAACACTGAGGGCCATTGACTCATTCACTTACAAAGTTAGCACTGACTGGACACTTGCTTTATTTTAGGCGATAAACACTTGAAGCAGATTAGATGCGTGTGGTTCCTGTTCTTAAGCTTAACATTTACTGGAGGAGACAGGCAAAGATGTAAAGCAATGAAGAAAGAGGCAGAGGCATGACAGGAAAAGACAGGTGACTAGAAATATGTGGGCAACCAGGAGGTGGGCATCTCTCACATACCTGGCTGTATATGACAGGAGATATGCTTGATGTCAGACACCAAGTGTGGACCGACTCTTACAGGAGACAACCTGGAGGGTGTGGCCTTGCAGACACCCCATCCTCACACATATCCTATTAATAAAATAGTGCAGTTAGCTTCCCTGACTCACTGAAGATCAAGATTAAGTTTCGTAGTTTATCTTTCTTAGAGGAATGACTTTGTAGATACAACAATGTTTTATTGTTATTGTAGCTACTACAGCCGTTAACTGGCAATCAACAGAAGTGCACCACTCTCCTACCTTGGCCTCTTTAAAATTGAAGCGAGTTCTGTTTACATCGTAATTGCCTTCTTGTGATAGAAGGAGCTTGGCATCCACAGTCGGTCCTCATTTGATTAGCCCGTCCTCCACCCCCAGGGTAAGGCTCGGGGCCCGGCTGGTATGTCACCTGAGACAGCAGACCTGATTCAATCTTCCACACCTTCAAAGCAATAAATAAATGGCACAAAAATGTCCATGATAAATTTTACTTACTTCATATTTTCATTTAGTAACAGCTAGACAGATATCCATCCTTAGGAAATAGTTCCTCATATTTGCCACACATTTTTAGTAGTTTTTCTTTGAAACAGCACTTCCTAGAAACCACATAAAGGGACAGTGTATTTAGAAACAAAACACAAGCAAATAGAACATAGTTGTACATATAAGAAATATCAAGAACATATAGGTTCTTCAAATTTTCTGCAGCCTTTTATTATTATATTTTACATTTCAAAACATTATTTTCATATACATATATGTACATATAGTTTTGCTAATTTCAAAATTAGAAGCAAAACATTTGGTTATTTACCTTTATAGTCAAAAATTACAAATCTTAATGGAACAAGCTGAATTGATTTTGCATTAATAAATTCTTATCCTCATAGAGTATTCATAGGAATTGTTAGGCCAAGGCAATCATTAAAATTCAAAAGCAGTGCTGAAAGCTGACTCTGGGTGGGGAGCTATAATCAAGAACAGGACATAAAAGAGCTGTTAAGTAATCATAGAAAAAGAAAATTACTTCCCAGGAAAAACACATCATGTAGAAGAAACAAACTTACTTACACCGTCCTCTTGAAATAGACAAGAGGCCATGGTCTTCTATGACAATTACCTGCCTTTCACATAATATCAGTATGTTTGCTGCACAAATGTAGCAGGCGCCCTGTTGTAATCTGTGCGGGGAAGCTGTGCCCCTGGAAAGCTGCAGGACTGCCTTCAGTACTAGAGGACAGTAGTGGAGATTGGTGCAGTGTCAGTGTCGTAAGTGCTGTGTGTGGTTGTGTCAGTTAGTGATGGAAACGGCACCCTGCAGATGGCAGGATGGTCACTCCAGGATCTGGTCTTCAGATGGCAATAGATGACGTCAGTTATTGTAACAACAAGTGAGTGAGCGATGCATTTCCACCAATGGCCTGTCTCTTTCAAGTGCGGTGCGTGTTCTTTCAGGGGTAGAGTGTTGTTGTGTTTTCTTCGTCGGTGTCAGTTTTTCATTGGCTGGAAGTGGTTCATAGTGTGCACAGAGTGGTAAATCCTCAATGGCTGTTTATGATCATAAGGCCTATTCCTGATTTAGAAGCTCACATTAGATGCCAAAAAGGAATACCGAAGCACACATGAAGATCTGGTAGGAAAAAATAAAAAGAAGGGGACGTGACAGGGTGGCTGTCCTCACCAATTGTTTTCACACCTAACGTAGCATGTACAGTCATTCATGCCACGGTAGGAAGGCCCTGTCATCCTGTGTGAAGCTGAGTACACGGGTCATGGAACGGTGACTGCCAGGATTTGTGCTTCTCCAGTGTTGAACTTGAAGACTTTACTCCTACAGAGAATGTTCCTTTTACAATCAGCTACCATCTGACAGTCCTAGGAGCCATGCTGTGACTCTGGGGCTAAGGCTTAGAATAGACTGCATAGATGTTATGGGTGTGCAGCACGGTGTTCTTTTGGGGGACTCCTAACAGTGGAAGGAAGGCTGCCTCTGACTCTTCTTTTTCCTTCCACGGGGTCTCCTTGTCCAGCCTTGACATGAGGGTTGTGTTTAGCCCTACTGCAACTTCTTATGCCATGTTAGGTTGACACCCCTGTGAGGCCTGCTCTTTTCTCAAGGGAGACAGAGGAGGAGTGGAGTTAGAGAAGACAGAGAAGACGAGAAATGGGAGGGTGACTAGGAGGAGTGGGTGGACTGTGGTGGGGATGTAATGTGGGAGAGAAGAATAATTAAAAAAAAAAAAGACTCTTTCTTGTGGAGTTATTTTCTCCCTGGGCTAGTTTGCTTTCTTGGATAAGCATTGCAATGTTATGCGTCTACTTTGGGGAGTTTCCACAAATTGCCAGGTGGCAGGATAAAGGCGACAGTGAAGAAAAGGAGTAGATAAGGAATGCAGTGTCCAGTAGGCACCTGCTGTGGCAAACTGTGACCCATCCAGCTGGGGAGCTGTGAGGAGCCACTGGACAATTTGCAGTGTTATCTGGAGGGAAGGAAAGGATGGGATATTTGACTTCAACTCTCATCAAACAAAAGACAGGACCTGAGAATGCAACAATAACCAGAGACGGCCAGAGCCAACAACGTAATCAAAAAGTATGTTAAATGACTGCATAAATTCACATTTTGAAAAAATAGATTTTAAAATTAGAAGCAATATGACAAGTGAATATAAAATCTGAATGGTATCGGGATTGAATGGATTTTCAGGTATTCACACTTAAAAGTCACAAGGCATGAAAGGAGTAACAAGTGAAATTGATTAAATCTTTCAAGAATAGAAATTTCCAAAACCCTGAAAACCTTTCCAGAGTATAGACTAATAAAATGTTCCACATTAAAAATACATACACGATGTATACATGTCAATGTAAAATACTAAATTAATCATATCAAACGTAATCATACAGAACAATTAAATTTTTATATAGGGCTGAGGATGTAACTCAGTTGCTGGAGTCTTGGAAACCACTCACAAAGCTCTGACCCTTATATCCACACAGGTCTGACCCTATATCCACGTAGGTCTGATCCTATATCCACACAGGTCTGATCCCTATATCCACGTAGGTCTGATCCTATATCCAGGGGACGTGGTCAAATATGGGGCACCAGAGTTCGTGTGAAAGTCAGTCCCCACTCTCCACTCATTGGCTAGATCTGAGTAGGGGTTCGAAGTTTACTGCACGTATAGTCCTTAAACTTTGTGTGGTTTAGAGAAAAGGAGACAGTTTATCTCTGTGCTTATGAATCAAATGTCTTCACGGGGCTGCAGCCAAGGAATCCTGCACTGCAAGGGATCTCCTTCCTACACTGAAGCAAAACTACAAGGGTCGATGATTTAAGCACACACACAAAATGGAAATATGATTTGTTTTCAAATATTTTATAAGAAGCATCTATTTGCATGCATCTCAAAAGAAGGGTTTATGAATGCAGACGTATATGATTCATGAACACACTAAAGTTTCTTGGGAGTAATAATATTCTAACCAAAACAAAACATACAGCAAAAATAATCTTGGTGAATATTTATAATAAAAATCAGAATAAAAGAGAAGTACACTCTTCAAAGGAGAAAATATCATGCAAATAAATAAGAAATTAAAATTGTATTTGAATGAATGAAGTAAATAGAGTTCATGAATTGAATTGTTTATCTTTTTCTGACACACAGCTTCATTAATTATTTGTACAATCTCAATATTTTCACATACCCTGAGAAACTTTAGCATTTTGAACATTGCATGAAAATAATGTAAGACACAAGAAAAAATTACTAAAATGTTGGTGGAAATAACTGCAACTGCCTTTTATTTTTTAACATGATTTCTAATTTTAAAATATGCTCTCTAAAATCCTACCGTAAGGAAATGCTTGTGATTCAATCAAACTTTAAGTAAATTGTGCAGATATTTTTCTTATGAGTTATTGGGATCTTACAAAGCCTATTTGTTGCATCCACTTAAAACTGTAGCAAATGAAGGGAACGCAATCATTTCAGCTCTATTTAAGAATGGTACTGAAACAATCAAAAAGAAATTAAGGAAGTCTGGGAAATGGCATGTTGGCCACACCCCTGGATGCCATACTCCCTGTGGCTGAGAAATTGCAGAATTTTGAGTGAGGCGTCGGGCTGCACTCCTTTGAAGGGTATAAATTGGTTTGGGATTCTGTAATCTGTGATGGGGAACAGTTGTGTGACTTTGTCCTGTTAGATGCCAAGTGAAAGCCAAGATGCTGATCATAGCTTGGTTTCCTCCAGTGCTGAGCTTTTAAAAGCTGCCTTGGATGCTTCGAGGGATGGAATCCTTTCTTTTGGTCCGTTTGGAGACAAGCTACTACCCAATGGACTCACTTCTGTTGGCACAGTTTATCTGAGTTTTCTCCAGTGCCCGAAACAGAGAGAGAGAGAGATGCTGAAAACTCTTGGAGGATGGAAACTCTCTACAGGGTAAGAGCCTGACAGTTCCTCTCTTTTCTTTTTTTCTAAAAACAAAAACAACAACAAGAAAACCAAAATGAAACAAACAAACAAAAAAACGCGTATTTTAAAGACACTCTAATAAAACTAGGAATCAACAAGGGCAGCACACTGTTAATGAGGAATTCACAAGAGAAGTATGCATTAAACAGAAGGCAGAAATTTAATTTGTTCTGATATACATCGTATAGCTAGTAGATAATTTATAATACATATATGTTATATTTCAGACCCATGGGGATAAAACTGAGCAATAACAACATTAATTCTAAATATAAGACATATATATGTGGGGGTTTTGTTCTACAAAACAGATTCCCATAAATGACCACTATGTATTTGAGCTTACATGGACTGAACTTTTGTAGCATGTTCTAGGTGTGTCACAAGCAACCAGTGATCTTGTTGTGGAAGAGAAACATACAGCCTTCAGAAGCAACCCACGAAGGCGTTTGGGATACTTCTCAAGTTTACCTAACAGAATTGATTGATTAAAGAAGTTTATAAGAAAATTAAATGCAGATTTCATATACAACTACCGGTAAAAAAAATATTTCTATTTATTTTTGTGAGCAATATTAATTTGAAAAATATTCATGATGAAAGTATAGTGATAACTTTTTTTTATATTATCGGAAATTCCTATTTGGAAAAATGAGAAAAATACCATATGTTGTACAGGAAGGTCAGCTAAGTGTTGTCCAGTGTCTGCTGTGGATTAAAGCCATTGGTTCCCCCTGGCAGGGCTGCCTCAGTGGATGAGGATGAGCTCAGCCCCTATCAGCTTGGTGTGCTGGGGCGGGGGGGTGAGGTTGGTGGGAGGTGACACTTTTTAGGAGAGAGGGTGATAGAAGTAGGGAGTGGGGACCTGGAAAAGAGGAGGGAGGGGGCTAAGATTAGGGTGTAAAATGAATATATAATTTTTTTAATTAAAAACATTAAGTCATGCATGTCTTTAATACCTTAGGCATTGAGAGGCCTTGGGAAACAAGACCCAGTGACACCTGAAGAGGAACTAGAGGCAGAAGACACAGTTATGACAAAAAGCATATATAGAGCCCAGATAAAACTGTGGAAAAGCAGAAAAGGAAAAAGTAATATTCATCTAATTTCATGTTTCTGGTTTCTGATGAAATATCACACTAGAATTTTTGCGAGCCCCTTTCCAGACTAACCATGGCATATAATTGGAGGAGTGATTATTACCAATGAACCAAAATGAGATTGATCCTAGTCAACTAAATAATGGGTCAACGGTTTCTAGCACTGATAGGTTATGATAAAAAACTGAGCAGTGGTCGCTCTGTCTTATAACTGACTATTCAGAGTGTTTGTCACCCCTGACTATGGCCTCCTATAGTCAACTGCAGTATAGAATTATTAAATGAAAATTTCCAAAAATAAAAAAATGTGTTTTAGATTATCTATTGCACCCATGTGCCATTTTATAACATCATGGCATTAATTAACTTGTTAAAATTGAACTATTCCAAAACTGTAAGTCAAACTTTATCAAAGGTGTGTGTGTGTGTGTGTGTGTGTGTGTGTGTGTGTGTGTGTGTCTGTGTGTGTGTGTGTGCATATATGAAGAAAAGTATCAAGACTGTATATAGGATATATTACAATATATATATTTTAGGCATTCATTGGGAATCTTGGAGTATACCCCTCATAACTAAGGAGATCCCAAGCAGAAATACTAAGACTAAAAATTAAAATAGCTTATGCAAATAACTAGGCAGAAAGGAGGAATAACTAAGGTATGAATTAGTGGATAGGATTTCAGGAACAGTCACAGTTTTAAAAGATCACCAAGTGTAATAAAATGTTGGAAATTATTCGATATAAGAAATTACTGATGTATCAATATTTATAATAGAGTTTATGAAAATATATATAAATGAAAGAAATTGTTACTTTAACAATCATAAAAATATAAACTCTAGAAAATCAAAGAGTGTTAGGTGTCACATACTATATCAACATTGCTCATTATTGTAGTAGAACCAGGATAAAGTGATGCTCTCTAGGAGAAGTCACATGAAATATTTTAGTGTCATTTGTGTTTTAAAGGCACCATCACAAAGCTACAAATGGAAAACTCTGTCAGCTGGAATAAAACATAGTTATAAACGTCTGCAACTATTCTTCATAATCAATTTAACTACACACAGAAACCTCTGCAAATGTCCTTCATAATCAATAAAAGTAACCAAATGCAATGGGATTAGCACCAGGATGTTCAGTGTCATCAATATGATTTCACACGGTGTTATTATATGCTCTGAGCAATGCATAAGAAAAGAACAGGAGGAAGAGCTCAGGGATAAGAAAGCAGACAGTTATGCTATTCTGTAAACACCACACAGACGCGCTCACTATGAAATAATAACATTTACCAAATCAATATATGCACTTTTAAAAAATCACTGAAAAAAGACCTAAAATGATGGGAACTTTATTTTTTTTAAATGTACAAATGTTCCTTAAAGAGTCATGATTCATAGTTTTGCATTTCAAGTAGTTAATAGAATAATTCCTTATGAGTTTTTCAAACCCCTTACTGTTATTTTATCCTCCTTTCTCTGTATTCATGTCACCTCACTAATTAGAGCTCCCTCTTCTTCCCCCATTTCCTAGATCAGACCACCTGTGTTCCGCCGTTCCCCCGTTGCCCCCCCCCCGTCACCCCCCTGCTCCACTGCCTCACAATTCTGCCACCCAGCAATGGCTCCTCTTTACATTTCTGGATTCTGCAGTTAACGCCAGGATAGATACTCATAGCCAAAGACTTGAATTCACCTACAGAAAGAAAAAAAAACTTTTTATATACATGTCTGCTTAAAATATAAATATATTTTACTTAAATATACAGTTTTTCTCATATGGGCTGACAGTGCTTTCTCCAAGAACCGAAGCACATTTAACATAAATGCAAACACCACGACTGAGAAGCACTCTCTTGTTCCTGGTTAGGGCTGTCCCAGGGACTCAAACATAAGCCTGTTGCTGCTGCCTGCGCTTGCTTTACAGAGGCAGAAGGAAGCCCTTGCTGCTGGAGACCCCGTGCATTTCAGATTAGGGCCTCTGAGCTGGAACCGATCTAAATGCCTCCTCTCTGAGAACTAACATTCCTGTTTCCAGAAAGCAACATGGTAACTTCCAAAGGAGGAGAGCAGCCAAAAGCGCTACCCTGCTATGACACTGATAAATCATAGCCACCAACATGGCACAGGAACCCTACTGGGGCAGCAGTGCCATGCATGCCTGCCGACTGCTCTCTGACTAGACTTAGGAACCACGCAACATGAGGGGAGTTGTGCCTGGTGCTGGAAACATAGACAACTGCCCAGGGCTAGTGAAGTCATGGAACTCGGAGGAGAACCTACGACTGCCACTTTAATAAGCCACCACAATCCCTAACTACCACATTCTAAATGTTTATACATTCTACACATACATTCAAGTTTCATGAACTTATATAGACCAAGAAGATTATACTTAGGCGCCTCTCTCTCTCTCTCTCTCTCTCTCTCTCTCTCTCTCTCTCTCTCTCTCTCTCTCTCTCTCTCTCTCTCTCTCTCTCTCTCTGTGTGTGTGTGTGTGTGTGTGTGTGTGTGCTCACCTCTCACCAAAGAAATTTCTCCTTATAACAGACAGAAATAATTTCAGGAAGCTACAACCAGACAAAATGCAGAATTGTGGAGCCCAATTCCAACAGAAACATCTACCAGACACCCCTCCGTTAGCATAGAAGCAGTCTCACAGGCCTGCCTGCAGGTTTCTTAGCAACTTCTGATGTTGTCACCTGCCACCTCCACCAGGGGCCCAGGATAAAAAAAGGACAAGCATGCCATCCATCTCTTCCTTACTTTGTCTCTCTTACTCTCTCTGTCTTTCTCTTTGTCCCTCTGGGGCGCTTCTCTCCCCATGCTTCTACAATAAATCCTATACCATGTATGTTGTGTGACGCATATTTAACACCCCTGCCCCGCCTAAGGCTCGTGGAATATTTCAGGAGAGTGGGGGGGGGGGGGTGTTAGAGCTGGAGTTGACGGAGTTTGCTGTGACACTTCCTACTAATGTCAGAAGCTGCACCCATAAAAATCTCACCAGCATGACTGTGTAAATATCCGCTGAATAAGAACAACAACATACACGCTAAACGGAGTGGGGACAGGGCCACAAGTCCTCAGTTCTATGTCAAGACCTACGGGTCACGCAGGAACGCCGAGCGCGGGAGAAATGGTCTCGGGAGGGAAGAGCTGCCGCTCCGTCATTTCGTGCCAAATGGTGAGCCCTTGAAAACTTACATTCAAGTTTCACGGACTCTTATAGATTGACCAGATTATATTTAGGGGTGGTATACAAAAATTAATTTTAAAAGAGGTAGTTGATATGAAAGAGAGCAAGGAGAAGTTTATGGAATGGATGGGAGAGAAGGGAAGGAGATACAGTGTAATTATAGTATAATCTCAAAAAAAATATAGGAAGTAATTAAAATTGAGCTTTATAGTAGATGAGTGCAAAATAGATTTAAGAAAACAAAAGCTTTTCTCCCAGTTGAAAAAATATATAAATTTTACTCACATTGAAATAAATTTTAAAAAGTAAAAATAACAATATTATCATTGGGAAAATTAATCACTATATACATCTTTCATTTAAAGTATATTTATATCACAGATATTTAATACTTATAAGAGTATTCTATAAAAATATGTATAGGTGTATATATTTGAAATTATAAAAGACTTAGAAAGATACATCTTTTCAAATAGGAAATATGATTATTAATATTGATATCAATTTATGCCATCCCCAAAATGAATCTGTAAATAACACACTATTGTTAAGAATTTTTTCTAATAGTTACAATGGAAATTCACTGACTTGTGCACACACACACACATAGACAGATAAACATATATAAAAATGTAAAAATAAATCTTTAAAAAAAAAGACATAAAAGTCTTACCAGAATGTACATTGTAAACCTTGACTTTTACAGAGACCTTAACTACACAGTTAGCAAGTTGAACCAAGTTTTATATGACAGTAATTCATCTTATCATACTTGAAACTATTCCAAAAACATGATTTTTGAATATTAATAATTATGATTCTTTTCACTATTAGAACAAAAATTTTAAATCTCAACTATCAAATTTAAGCAAACTTGATATAATTCAATATTTATTCAGACACCCTAAGCTTAATCAGTGGCTCAATCAGACGAACATCTCATATGAAGAAAACTGAAACTTCCCCTTTTAAGTGAAAAATGAGAAAAACATGTCCTCCTACTCAAATTTGACTAGAGAACTTATTATTAAAAAAATTAAGAAAATATTAACCACTTGCTTAGACATAACTGATAGGTTATTTCAAATGTCAATGACCTCAAATTTTTCTCAGTCAGGGTTAGGGTTACATTTAATTTTCCAAGTTTAAATTATAAAATAATATACATTGAATAATTATATATTGTAAATTATATACTATAGGGTATAATAAAGATATTAAAATAATTCCCAACCATGAAAATAAAGACAAACACAATTTTGTAAACTTCCTTTTGAAAATTCACTTCATAGAAATGAAATTCAATGATACATGAACAAATGTTTATTTTAACAGTGGTGACTATTATAAAGGAAATCTCTAAATATCCTAAAAAAGTATGGGGGGAGGTCAAATAATAGGATTTTAGATTATTATGTAGCTATTAAAACAAGTATGTTCATTTTCAATTATATTGACTTAAATGTCTGCTAAAAACATGTGCATTAAGAGTCAGTTTTCCCTAGCTGAGAGGCCCTGTCTGGCCTCAGTGGGAAAGGATGAGCCTAGTCCTGCTGTGACTTGATATACAGGGTGGGTTGGTACCCACAGGGGGCCTCCCCTTCTCTGAGAATAAAAGAATAAGGAAATGGGGGAGGGGTGTTGTAGGTTCAATTTTCTTAACAAACATATTTTATTACAAACTTACTAACCGAGAGTACCTCACTTAAAATCCGACTAACCTAAAGAACAGGAAATGAAGATTAAAGAACACAATAATGACCATTGGCTAGATCTGGGAAGGGGTTTAAAGTTTACCTCCTGTATTGTCCTTGGCTGGTGCCTTAGTTTGAGCGGAACCCCTGGGCCCAAATCTGCCTATCATATTGTTCTACTTGTAGATTTCTAGGACCCTCTGGATCCTTTTATTTTGCTGTTCTCCCATGCGTCTCTCATTTAGAGTCCCAATAGGATGCCTTCCCCTCTGTCCCAGTTTCCTGGTAAGTGAAGGCTTTCGTGGGACATGCCCCTTGGGCTAGTATGCAGATATAAGTGAGTATATACCATTTGATTCTTTCTGCTTCTGGGTTAACTCACTCATTATAATCATTTCTAGCTCAATCCATTTATCCACAAATTTCGGGAATTCCTTGTTTTTAATAGCTGAGTAGTATTCCATAGTGTATATGTACCACAGTTTCTTTATCCACTCTTCTACTGAGGGACACTTAGGCTATGAGAATATATAGGGGGACGTAATCCCCCTCAGGAACAGTCATAGGGGAGGGGAATAATGGGAAAATGGGGGGGGGGAGGAATGGGAGGATACAAGGGATGGGATAAACATTGAGATGTAACAAGAATAAATTAATAAAAAATAAAATAAAATAAAATAAAACTTGGCCATATCTTCATAACTCAAAAAAAAAAAAAAAAAAAAAAAAAAAAAAAAAAAAAGAACACAATAATGAAGCCGTAAGGATATCAGTTCTGAGGAACAATTCTCCTGGTGTAATCGGCAGAATTTCTTCTGCTGGAACCTGGAGCCACCAGAACCCAGAACCTCAGCAGGAGCCCGAAGCCCCGAAGCCTTCCCTCAAGCGGTTCTCTCTAGTTTGCTTGTAAGTGACGCAATGAACAGCCAAAACTATCGCAAGTCTCCAAAGGCTCCACCTCTTGTTTTTGGCTCATTTTTATACCTCCTCTCAGAATTTGTTCGAGGATGTTTTTCAGCTGGTTAACAACCAATCTCCCCCACATGGTGGTTCGACTTCTAAGGGGATAAACATCACCTGCTCTCTCACAAGTCTTTTCTCATCCCCCACTTGTGATCTAAACAAAAAAAAAAAAAAAACATGTTTATCTCTCCTTCAGGGTGTGAAGGTGGGACTGGGAGAAGGGGAGGAAGTAGAGGGGACTGCAATCAGGCTGCAAAGTGAATAAATTCTAATTTATTATTAAAAGAGTCCGTTTCAGAATTTGTGCCTGCTATTAAAAATTAGAAACCAAATGGACAATAAGAACAAAAACAAAAACAAAAAAATCATGTGTATATATGATTGTAAATGTATATGAGAAAATGTGCCCAACAAAACTCATTAAGCTGAAAATGTGTTTACTTAGTTATTTTCTATGAGTCACTGTGTTGTGTTATATAAACACAATGCAGACAGTTGGACTGATAATTTTTATCATGTAGAGGAACAAGTCTTTCTAGCAGATGCGTCATCTTGGTGACAGTTTTACTCTATCTGGCAATGCTGCTGCTATGCTTATTTCACATTTTTATGGTAATGAAGAGCTCTGAAGTACTCATTTGCGCTTTCTCAAATCTTGCTGACTCAAACAGAAAGTTAGCCCTTACAGGGGACGTGCAGAATTAGACACTTACTCCGGGAGGTGAACTTGGTGATTATTTCTTTTTTTTTTTTTTTTTGTCACACAAAAGCATTGCTGGCCAGATACACTGTGGATGGATGATGCCTTGTCTTGTTTTAGGTGAAAGTAGCTGCCACAGACAGCAATGGGATCCCCCAAGGTTTATAAAGGTGTATTTAGTGCTATTTATGTCTGTTTGGTTTAACAAGACAGTAAACCGGACACCCGCCCCACATCATCTGTGGGATTCTAAAACATTTGGCCATGCTTTGGAAATCTAAAGATGCCTCCATGAATCAAGAATGATGGGGAATTTTTCATCTTGCCAATTATTCATAAAAATATATATTTCTACGAGACACTATGTATTTGTGTTTCTTGGATTGCTTTTTAAAACAAACTATACTTAACACGTGCATATTAAAAGTGGTAACTATTATGGTCTTCAATGTCTTCCAGTTTGAATGTATGATTCAGAAAGTTCTCGCCGTAAGTGACAGGATGAGGTCATCGGGTCACCTGGTTTTGGCAGCTGTGGCGAATTTCCATTAACTAGTGACTGCACTTCAATTTTACTTCCGGTTTTACCTTTTTTTTTTTTTTCACTTTCAGTTTGACATTCTTCTTCATCTACCTCTAATTTCTCATAAGACATGTGCTCTTGGCTGCATAGCTTGTGTGTCCTGCGTATCCCCTGCTCAAAACCCAGGAAATGCCTAGATATAACATTATTGTGGTGTTCAAATGTGGCAATGAAGCAAACCAGTTTTGCAACATTCTGTAATACAGAAATTTCTAGGGGGAAAGTACTGGAGATAAGTGGGGGGGGGAGGAGATCAATAATTTTGCTCATTCATTTGTAGTATTCATTTTTTTTCAATGTGCTATTATAAAGAATCAGATGAAAACAGTTTGAAATCTGGAAGTCTGTGTGGTGGTTTCACTGACCATAACCCCCAGAGGCTCACACATTTGAATATTCGGTTCCCAGATGGTCAAGTTGTCTGAAAGGACTAGGAGGTGTGGCCTTGTAGGTGACGCTGTGTCTCTCTGAAGTTTCACAGGTCCACTCCATTTCCTGTTCGTTTTCTGCTCCCTCTACCACCAGCGCCCCCTACACCTTTCCAATCTCTGCCTCCTGGTTGTGGCTGGGATGTGAGCATGCAGCCCCAGCTCCAGCACCATGCCCATCAGCCTCCAAACTCCTGCCGTGGTGCTCATAACCCTAACTCTCGTGGATTATAAACCCCCTTTATAAACTCTTTCTTCAATAACTTGACCCTTTCCCGCAGTACAAAAGTGTGCAAGACAGGCTGATGAGGTGAAATAAAATTGTCACAGAAGACAAGAACTTTAAGTTCGAACACTCAGTGCCTTAAAACACTGTGTGACCTCATAGTTCAGAAACATAGTTGGTTCTCTCTTAGACCTAAGTGCCTGAGGGAAAACAACAGAGAAAGACGCACCTGGGTGGACTCTGTCTTGGAGGAGTCGATGCACTGTCACTTGGCCCCGTGGCTGTTGAGTCTGTAAGTGAGGTACGGCATCGTGACTGAAGTGAGAGGCCATGAAAGGGACCAGGACACCCTCTCAGGTCCCCACTACCTCCACTTAAGACCTACCTCATGATGAGCCACCGATAAAGCTAGTGCTCCAGGTCGGGGCTGAGCCTCCAGCCATGAGTCTTTTGGGTTAACATTTTGTATCCAAGACAGAATGCATAGCGCTGCTGTTTAAAGATAAAATCATGAAGATGCTTATTCTTTCATACAGGAAAAATAAATAAGAAAGCAATAAATTAAATATTGTTTGTTTGTTTATACCCTATTAAATACCAGAATTATTCTGAAATAATATGAAGATATCCGTGCAGTTCTACAGAAACTTATATTTAGGCATTCTAATCATATGACAATACAACCTTAAGGGGTTGGAAAGACAGGAAGAAAGAAAGAGACAAGTGCAATATTAGTAAAATACTCATCTCAAAAGTGCTCACTGAGATGACCTTCAGATTTTTGTCCGCGATCTTAGGTCTCGCAATCATTTTGATATTTTATCCAGCGTCTAGCTGTAACATCTAAGTCATCACACTCCATCTTAGTAAGTAGGTAACTAGATAAAGTGTCCCTCTGAAAAACACTTGTGAATCTGCTCTAAGAGCCACTGTGAAGTTGTTAACAGTCACTTGAAAGGCACCAACACTTGCTCCCTTGTAAACTGACTCAGTGCTTGGCCAACCTCACGAAGCAAGTTACGGCTCTCATGTCTTCCCATTTCTGCCCTCTAAAGATCAAGAAAGATGTGATGGACAAGGCTCAGCATGGCAGAAGCTGCATTCATCTTCTGAGTCAGTTCAGCTTCATTAGATTGTGTTTACACTAAGGCATTAAGGATTAGAGTTCTTAATCTGAATGCAAAAAGTCTATGGTGCCACTGCACTTAAATCTTGTTTCTGCTCTTTGCCTAAATATTTGATAAATAAACTGGTTGTATTTTTTTTTCTGAACATAGCGTTATCTGGCAATCTAGCCCTCACTAATGATATTGACTAAATAAATGCATTTTTTTATTGCGTGACACGGATAAATTGTCTTATTCAAAATTGTTAGCATATAACATATCAAAATAATGATTCAATACACATAAACCCGAAATTCAAGGTCACCTTGGCCTAAGGACTATAAATGATCACCAATTTAAAAGTAATTGTTACTACTGTGCACTTAATTGTGATTCTTGGGACAAGAAATGATCTCCTGGTTATTTCAATACAAAAGTCTAGTGTGGGAGCAGGTTGTTAGATAGGGATACATGTTACTAAATCCAAAGGAAAGGACCGATTGCAGAATCTGTGGAGGGCTGAGTACAAGAAGCATGGAAGAGCAGCTCACTGAACCAAGGGGTGAGGAGCAGAAACCAGGCCACGGTGCCAGGAAGCTAGGACACAAGAAGAGGGGAGCAATTGTAAGCAGATCCAGGGAGAAAATAAAAGTTTCTGGTGTGAAACAGCATATGGTTTGCATCCCGTGATCTGGACCTTCTCCGCTTTCCACAAACATGTCTAGGAAGGCACAGGAAAATCGCAAACGTATGAATATAAAACCCAGAGCTGGCAACGGAGACGCATCCTTGAAAAGGGCCCTTTGCTAAAAAGCTAAGAGAACATGACTGTAAATTATAATAGCTATTACAAACATGATTTTGCCAAATTAAAAGTAGATGATATTCTTCTCTTCCCTCCCCCCCCTCCCCTGGATCACAAACAGACACGTGACCAGGAAATAAGCCAGTGATGGACATGTGTGTGCTGGAGAGAGGGTGCTCTTACAGTTCTGAGGTTGTGGCTGGGAATCTTGGCGCCATACTCTTCACCGTATTCACTGAGGCAACAATCTTTGAATCGAACACAGTCTGTACATATGGTTAGTCTGGCTAGCCAGTTTGCTGAGGAATCTCCACCATCTGCCTTCTCATGGCCACACCTAAAGGCTGGTTGCCACGCCTGCGTGACACATAGCTGAATTCTGAATATTCAAAACTCTAATTTTCACACCTGCACATTAGGTGCTTTAGCAACCCGGCGGTGTCCCTGATCTTGGACATTTCTTTTCTGGCCACTGTTCTTAAGTTGTGAACAAAGTAGCAATTCCACATTTTAAAAATAAAATGTTTGTCTTGGTTGCCTTGAAGGATTGAAAGATAATTATTCCTTTAATTTAATACGAAATAATTGTGAACTTAGTGGGAACTTTCGAAAGAGTAAAAAGGAGCAGAAGAGTAAGTCCAAAGCTCTTTCACAAATATGGTCTCACAGTTTGGTTTAAAACTAGTGGCTCAGGTGTTAAGGGAACAACCAAACACCTTTTGATTAAATGTAAGGCTCGGCCCATGAAACACACATCTGACATTGTTAACGATGCCAAGAGTCTGAGACTTGGTAGGTCATGGACCCTAGACAACACCTATTGTTATTTTTCTGCCAAAGAGGATAGCAATAAAATAGACTGATGCTCCTTCTGTCTCTCAGGCTGCCCCCTTTGGTCTCGATTTCTTTCCTCTACCCTGATAACCTCTGTCCTAGTTGTTAGCACCCAACTTTAAAGATATTTTTAGGTTCTGAGTATCAGTGAATCCATGCCATTTTAGAGCAAGGTCATATAGAAATCTCAAGCACTGCTCCTAATGCCACATTCCTGTTGCCATGGATCAGTGCTTCCTTCAACCCTCGTCAGGGAAGCTATTTCTTATACTACATGGTAGCCACAGGCAGCCTCACCAGGCAACGTGCAGATAGTGAGGTGCCTTGAATCACTCAGCTCTACATAAAATATTTTTATAAACACCCCCCCATATCAGTGCTCAGAGACCTACATGGAAAAGGAGACAGAAAGATTCTAGAAGGCAGAGTTAATGGTGGATGACTCCAAGAGAAACTCTGTCTTCCAGATACAACAGGACTGTGATGAAATTAAAAAACAAAAACAAAACAACAACAACAACAAACCCGTGATAACATTCACAAGACTTGAACAAGCCAGATAAAATCCCAGCACAGTAAAGAGGAGGTGGCCACAAATTCCCAATCCTACCAACCCCCTCAAAAAGCCTTTTATAATTCATAGCTGCTTGGAGAAGAAAAACCAGTTTTCTCTAATGGAAGTATCATTGAATAATACATCAGCCACATTCTAGAGCCAGCCCAATGCTCAGGAGTAGTTGATCAACACAGCATGGACTCAGTAGTTATGTGTGTGCTTGTGTGTGTGTGTTTGTGTGTGTGTGTGTGTGTGTGTGTGTGTGTGTGTGTGTGAATTATCGTTTGTTTTGTTGTATTAAGTTTTGGGAGGTTAATTTGAAAGAAAGAAAATGAACTTGAAATTGGGTTGCTAGGGAGGCAGGGAGGATCTGGGAGGATTTGGAGGAGGTGAAATAATATGAAAAAATACACTAGGCTATAAAAGCAATTTCTCTTTTTCCTAATGATACTCACTTTTATTTATTTTTTATTGTGCATTCAAAGTTTACAAAATGATATGTTAATATTCATATTAAAACCCCATGTCGCTGGATAGTGGTGGCACAGGCCTTTAACCTCAGCACCGGGGAGGCAGAGGCAGGTGGATCTCTGTGAGTTCCAGGCCTGCTTGGTCTACAGAGTGAGTTCCAAGACAGTCAAGGCTTCATAGATAAACCCTGTCTCCAAAAAGCAAACAAACAAATAAAGAAGTTATCATGTCTGCTAATCCTACACTTATCTTCCGTTTTATTGTAACAAGACCTATACTCTAGTAGCTTAGCAAAATTCAAGGACTATGCTACACTGTTGCATGTCTCAGGATCCTCACTCTGCATCTGAAGTTGCCTCCCCACCCTT
The DNA here is from genome assembly GCF_903995435.1 of Acomys russatus. NCBI lineage: Eukaryota > Metazoa > Chordata > Mammalia > Rodentia > Muridae > Acomys > Acomys russatus. The sequence goes on from NC_067166.1 coordinate 1,724,409, forward strand.
TGATCTCTATTTCTTCCCTCTACCCTGGTAACTCCTGTCCTAGTTGTTAGCATTCAACTTTGTTTTATAAGAGATTTTTTAGGTTCTGAATATCAGCGACTCCATCCCGTTTTGTAGCAAGGTAATATAGAAATTTCAAACACTGCTCCATAGCAGTGAATTAAATATTAACTGTAGTAACTGAAACAATATTCATCTCAGTGTACACGCTTCAGCGTGGCTCATATAACACCGGAGAGTCTAAGTTGTTCCTTTCTTCTTAATATTTCATAACCGTCCCTTGAAAAAGTTTTGTGAAACTTATGGAGCATTTTCTCCACATCATCTTTGCCCATCCCCAATTTTTTTTTAATACTAAATATGTGTTGATTTGGTTTCCTGCTGTCTTCATCAGTCACCTGTACTGTATGTCCTTAATTACATTTACTCACTTATATCACTGGCATTATTCTACAGTGTAGTTCGCATTTTAGTTGTATTCTCTGAAGGAGGTTTTGGCTCATCTGTTATCTCCTTTTGTACTCTAGGTGGAAAAGGCGATTATTTTAACTGATGACCAACCAAACTCGCTACAGGCTTTATGTCACTTTTTTTTTTTTTTTTGGAGTTTTTTTTTTTTTTTTTCTTTCCTCTATAGCACATATGCCTGAAATAAAGAGTAGACGTGAAAAAGCAACAACGGAGGCTATGCTTCCTGAATATTCAAGCCATCTTAAAATAGAATGCCTCCACTGAAGTTCACACTGGATTTCAGGATCTGTGCATGGTTAATTTACTGTTCTGTCTTGATGCTGAGCTGATGTTTTTGTTTGCTTAATGTGAGTGGTCGTTCTAATCCCGTTAAGTAGAAACAGAGTTTACAAATGTAAATCCATTTTACTTTGATTTAGTACTTTTGCAAGACCAGGCTTTACAAATCAACTCCTAAACATTGACAGCAGGGGTAGTTTCAAAAGGTGTTTTTCTCCCACCTTCAAGAAGAAAGGATCAAGACCTTTCTGGGGATTCCTTTTCTCCTCCTCTAAAGATAAACACTGGCAGCGAGGGGGCTTGAGAGGATCAGGGACTTGGCAAAGCTCTTTTGTCCAGAAGGAAATGTTGAGCCTAAAAGGCTGAGTTCCTGCAGATGGAAAACAACCTGTGGTGTTCTTCCTGGTTTCTCTATGTTAAAACTATTCCATTCGGCTGGGCACAGCTGTGGAGTGCTGAAGATGAGACTCTGAGCCCAGCGTCAGAAGACCCTGTGCAACATTAATGACTTTGAGCCTCTCTTCTCACCAAAATAATTGTAACCATGGATGTTACTAGTATCTAGAATGTGTTAGAAATTTCTTGTTTCGCACTGTCGTCTCCGGAATATGTAACATGAACTTTGAAAAGAATTTACTTATTTTTACATGAAAATGCTACATATTCTCTTTTTAAAATGTTTTTAAAATGTTTTGAATAATTTTATACATAACTGTGGTATTCACATCATTTCTACCCTTTCCTCTTTCCCCAACTCCTCCTTGTACACTAACTCCCTCCCAAGTCATTATCTATTCTTTGGTGTGTGTCTGTGTGTGTACCTGTCTCTGCCTCTGCCTCTGCCTCTGTCTCTCTTTCTGTCTGTCTCTCTCTCTCTCTCTCTCTCTCTCTCTCTCACTCCTCTCTCTCTCTCTCTCTCTCTCTCTCTCTCTCTCTCTCTGTTGGGTGTGTGTGTACCTGTCCTCTGCCTCTTCTTCCTCTTGCCTCGGTCTTTCCTCTCTCTTCTCTCTCTCTTCTCTCTCTCTTTCTCTCTCTCGCTC